>NC_088879.1:7821772-7931893 GCF_032884065.1 Artemia franciscana | reverse complement strand
TGTTTTAAATACGGTTTAATGTGTCCATGTTTCACTACCATAAATTAGATCTGCAAAGCCTATGTTTCCAAATTTGATTTTTTATCGAGTTTGGTGTCCCACTCCCTGGGGATGCAAGCATCACGTCACCCCCACAGTCATACTTTTGACCCTCTTTGACTATTTATCTATGATAGTCTTTGTGTGTTTTTGTGTGAATCTGTGCGTTTGCATGTGCTCTCTCTCTCTCTCTTTCTTTCTTTCTTTCTCTCTCTCTTTCTCTCTCTCTCTCTCTCTCCCTCTCTCCCTCTCTCCCTCTCTCTCTCTCTCTCTCTCTCTCTCTCTCTCTCTCTCTCTCTCTCTCTCTCTCTCTCTCTCTCTCTCTCTCTCTCTCTCTCTCTCTCTCTCTCTCTCTCTCTCTCTCTCTCTCTCTCTCTCTCTCTCTCTCTCTCTCTCTCTCTCTCTCTCTCTCTCTCTCTGTAACTATGTTTCTTATTGAGTGTTTGCTTTTGCCCGTGTATGTCTTTGTATGTTTGACTCTGTGTGAATGGAGATGTTTTTGTCTATCTTTCTCTCTGTGCCTGTATGTCTGACTGCCTGTTTTTTGTCCCTCTCACTATGCTTGTGTGTGTGCTCGGATGTTTGCTTGTCCCCATGTCTTTCTTTGTGTGTTTGTTTGTCTCCCTGTATTTCTTTGTCTCTTTGTATGTCTGAATTTGTGTGTTTGTATGTTTTTTATCACTGTGTTTAAGTGTCTGATCGGGTGTTTACTTTTCACCATATCAAATTATGTGTGTTTATGTGTCTCACTCTTTGTGTTTGTATGTGGGTTTTTTTCTCTATCTCTGTGTCTATGCCTGTGTGTCTGAGCAGATGTTTGCTTGTCTCCATATCTGTCTTTGTGTGTTTGTGTATCTGACTCTGTGTGTTCGTAGGTGTTTTATGTGTTTCTCTCTCTTTCTCTCTTTCTCTCTCTCTCTCTCTCTCTCTCTCTCTCTGTGCCTATGTTTCTGGGTGGTATTTGCTTGTCCTCGAGTCTGTATTTATCTGTTTATATGTGTAAATCTGTGTGTTTGTATGTTGGTACTCTGTCAGCAATTAAAGCACTCGGAATTTATCAACTCCCTCAATTTATTGTAGACAAAAGTAGTATTATTAGATTTTTATTGCTCAGACAGAAAATAAGCCATTCAGAATTTACCTACTAACTGAGTTTGTTCCATGCAAAAGTACTTTTTTATTAATTTTTTGATACTCAGTCACCAATAAAGCTTTATTTTATTATTTTTCTCCTAGGGCTTTTGTATCTTCGCTTAAAATATATACGACTTTATTAATTCTGACTTCATGAATACCCCAATACTAAACAATACTCTTCTAAATGCTTTATTGTATCATTTCCCTCATAAGGCTATCGTATCATCGCTTAAAATATAAACTACGTTAATAAGTTCATCTTTACGTATACCCCAATCCCAATACTAAGCGATACTTTTCAAATGGATTTATTGGAACATTTTTTCATAGGGCTGTCGAATCATAGTTTAAAATATATACGACTTTATCAATGTCATCTTTATACGCACCCGAAAAAATGATTTTTAGTTAAAAAATTCTAAGTAAAAAAAGAAGAGTGTTACTATATACATTATTTTTTTAATAGTAAAAGTCACGACTAACATATCTATATCATCTTCATTTCGTATTTCTAAAATATCACTAGCGAATTTTTTTGTTTTAAGTATAGGTTATGTCATTCTAAGACATGAAAAATAAGTTGAAAAAATTTCTAAGTAAAAAATTTTTAAGCTAAAAAAATTGAGTTCAGAAAAATAAATTACAAAAAGGGGTGGGGTTTAAAAATTTTGAGGAGGGATAATGGACCCCTTAGAGGTTGGACATGGATGACCGTGAGTTCCTTCTATAAACTCCCACATCAATTGACCCAGGCACGTGATAAAACCAGTTTCATTCGATCCAAATAAATATGTATTTTTAAAATTAAATCATCAAAACACGAATTTCAACTTTCCTTTTTAATCATATTCAGATAGTTATCTGTAAATGTGATGCAGAGTAGGTTATGCTAATGAATTATCTCTTTGTGTATAGATGTGTAAGTAGGACAATAAACCAAATATAGGCAATTTTTAGAGTATAGGGAATCTTTAGTGCCCAAATAAGGGTGTAATCGCTGTACCCATCTTGGCAATACTACTAACAACTTTATCAGTTCGTACAATGAAATAAATGAATCAAAGAAACAACCATTGGAATGTCAACTAACTTGTGCTCAATGGTTAACTAATTAATCAAATTGGTCAAATCATTATTAAATACACAAGAAAGAAACATTAAGGGGATGGATGAATTCCGAAGAACAAGAAGAAATAAAAGCAAAACAAAGAAGATAAGTCGAACCATGAAACTCACCCGCAGCGTTACCAACGAGGTACAATTGTACCATTTCTGGTAAAATTTCAAGGTCATGATACAGCGTACTACGCATGCAATATTCTTGGTACATATCGGTTTTACTTACTTCCTTCTGACTTGGAATGACTTCAAATTTTAATTTATCGAAAATGTTAATGTCACTTTTATTAAATTTTTACGAGGCGATTAAACACACTGGGGGGGGGGGGGGGTCAAATCCTCTACCCTGCTGGACGTGGCCTTGGAGAACGTCAACGTTTGTTAAAGGTTGTTGGGACTACTTTAGCTATTACCCAAATGCAACATCTTGATGAAGTTATTCTTGGACTCCCCCCCCTACAGGTCTCACTTGAGTTCATACCTTGTATCAATAGGCTACTGCAGGCTGTCATTTAGAAAAACGACGAAATATTATTGATTTTCTGTTAAGGCTATAGAATAATATCTCCAGTAACGCCACTGAGGAAAAGTAACAGTGAAGAAATATAATAAAGAAATAATAGTGATTTCTCCCTTTGACAACAATGTTGCCAGTGAGGATTTCCCTTTTAATTCCAAGTTTGTATTGAATAATAGAACTAGCATTTGGTTATGGCGTAATCAGAGTTTTGAAAACAACCTGAAGAAGTATATAAAATTTAGAAGGGTGTTGTTTTCTTGAGAAGCGAAAATGGAGTGTGAGTGACAATAAAGCAAAAAATCCAGCATCTTAAAATTTTAAGAAGCCGTGCAGGTATTGAAGTGAGCAGGCTCAACAATTAAAAAGAATATAGGGGAGAGGGCAAAGACTTTTTCACCATTTTAACTTATTAATGCTACATAACTGTGAAGGAAAGGCCAAATATATGAGGTTCAATTTTTGCTCCAGTCCTGAAAGAATGACCCCTGAATCAAGAAGGCTGTTTATTAGAATAAATAGCTCTTTTGAAAATCCTAAAAATACTTTTGCATAAAGAACGAGCTATTGATGAGGGGGCAAACCCCCATATATGCATAATAATTTCTGTTCGTATTAAGTTTAGATGTTGCTCCTTACTTTCAGTTGAAAAAAAAACTTGTTTTTAAAATTTTGATTTCTTGTCGTTTTTTAAATAATGTTTGGAAATCCGCCCCCTTTTTGGAAAATTCTCTTCCCACATGAAAAATTCCTCCATGGATAGATCCTCCCACACAACCTACTCATCCGAACCCCCCCCCCCCCCCAGAAAAAATCCCCCGTGAAAACGTCTGTATACTTCCCAATAACCATTACTATATGTAAACAATGGGCAAAGTTCATAACTTGAAGCCCTTCCCCCGGGGGCTGTGGGGGATTAAGTCATCCTCAAAGACATAGTTATTAGATTTGTTGACTATGGTGAAAAAATGGCATCTCAAAAATCTGATCCGGTGACTTCGGGAAAAAATGAGCGTGGCAGGGGGCCTACTTGTCCTTCAATGTTTTTGGTCACTTAAAAAGACCACTAGAACTATTAATTTCCTTTCAAATAAGCCCTCTTGCATCATTCTAGGACCACTGGGTCGATACGGTCACCCCTGGAGAAAAAACACCAAAAAATAAACACGCATCTGTAGTCTTTCTTCTGGCAAAAAATACAAAATTCCACGTTTCTGCAGATAGGAGCTTGAAACCTCTACAGTAGGGTTCTCTGATACGCTGAATCTGGTGGTGCAATTTTCATTCAGATTCTATAACTTTTGCGGGGTGATTCCCCCTTTTTCAAAATAGGATCAATTTTATCAGGCTCCTAACTTTTGATGGGTAGGACTAAACTTGATGAAACTAAACTTGATCAGCACTAAAATGCGGGTATTTTGATGTATCTATTGATATCACAATCCCGTTTTTTCAGAGTTTTGGTTACTATTGAGCTGGGTCGCTCCTTACAGTTCTTTACCACGAACTGTTTAAAACTCAAATGGTCCATCATCCTCCAGCTTTCTGCGACAAATTGTTGTGTGTGACGTTGCAGGAATAAAATATGAGACACATTGCTCTTTACTATGTCAACGTTTTTGGGTGGACTATAATCTCATTTTAAAGAAAGTTTTCTACTCTTCTTACTCTTTCATATGTTTGTACATGTACTAAAACAATCCAAAGAAGGGGTTTCCTTTGACTTTACGATCCATGCTCCTTCCTGGAAACAAGTATAACGTTGGAAAATTAAAGTAACTTTGATTTCTAGCCTTAAATGCATAATTCGTCTCTCTTTTAGTTCATAAATGGTAGCCATGAGCAGTGGATTGATGATGGAATCCAACCAATCCAGGAATTTGCCTAATTTATTGAGGCACATCACTAGCTTACCAAACCCTAGTCCAGCTCCCTCAGCTGCGAGTACAAGCCGCTCAATTTCGCTAGCCAGCGTTAGCTCAGAGGGCAGCATTGAAAGCGGTGCAATTGATCCAGATGACGTTTTGAACTTAACTAAAGAAGTTAGGTCCTTCAAAGATTCACTAGGAAAACTTCGAAAGGTTATCCCTAGTTCAGGTACATTTTCGACTTTTTTCACTGAAGTGATTTTTCTAAAACACGTTTTCAAAAATAATCATAGTATAGGGACAATATGGTTAGTTTAAACAAACAATAAAAAAGCCATGGACTATTTTTAAGATGCTTAATAACAAGCAAGTTTTGTATCAAGGAATTTTCTGAACAATGGTCACTATTAGTGCCTAAGAAAAGAGGTGGTTCTCTTCCAATACTATGTATGAGTTGGAAAATTGCGTACGCTAACCTCCTTTGAGCAGCATACCCTGTTATACCAAACAAATGAGTGCAATTCAGCATTTACAGACCAAAGAGTATGGGTAACATATAAGAGTAGTAACTGGGACTATTGTCGACAGAAAAAAACTATCAATACCATCTAGCGTTTGGCGACACTTGGTATTTTTTCAGTGTAATACTAAGAATAATTAATTTAATTAATATAGTTTGTAAAATTATGGTAATAATAAGTATGGCGTTGATAGTTTTCTTCTGTCGATACTAGCGCCAGTTTCTACTCTTTTAAGTTACCCATATTCTTTGGTGTGGACCTTAAATGACAATAAATTATGTAAATCTTTGTTAGGTTGTGTCAACATAGGAGAGTTAGTAATTTTGAGTGAAGGGTTGCAAGATCTAAGAGAAGTGTTATTTTGGTTATCTTCCGAGCTCTCTGAGTGTAGTTAACAAGTCTATGGCTGTGGGGTAAAAAATGATTAGCCTTAAATTAGTATTGACGGATGAACACGAAATAATAGTAGACCAAGCCTACGATGAGGCGATTGAGAGAGAAGTATTGATAGAGGAAAAGGAAAACATATTGAAGATAACCTCAATTTTTAAGAATTGAAGAATAGAGAGAAGACGAAGTGATAAAATTGCCAAGACTATGGCTGTGGGGTAGAAAATGATTAGCCTCAAATTACTATTGTCGGATGAACACGAAATAATAGTAGACCTAGCCTACGATGAGGCAATTTAGAGAGAAGTATTGATAGAGGAAAAGGAAAACATATTGAAGATAACCTAACTTTTTAAGAATTGAAGAATAGAGAGAAGACGAAGTGATAAAATTGCCAAGACTATGGCTGTGGGGTAGAAAATGATTAGCCTCAAATTACTATTGTCGGATGAACACGAAATAATAGTAGACCTAGCCTACGATAAGGCAATTTAGAGAAAAGTATTGATAGAGCAAAAGGAAAACATATTGAAGATAATCTCAATTTTTAAGAATTGAAGATTGGAGTGAAGATGAATTGATAAAATTGCCAAGACTATGGCTGTGGGGTAGAAAATGATTAGTCTCAAGTTAGTATTGTCGGATGAACACGAAATAATAGTAGACCTAGCCTACGACAAGGCAATATAGAGAAAAGTGTTGAGAGAGGAAAAGGAAAACATATTGAAGATAATCTCAATTTTTAAGAATTGAAGATTGGAGTGAAGATGATTTGATAAATTGCCAAGACTATGGCTGTGGGGTAGAAAATGATTAGCCTCAAATTATTATTGTCGGATGAACACGAAATAATAGTAGACCTAGCTTACGATAAGGCAATTTAGAGAAAAGTACTGAGAGAAGAAAAGGAAAACATATTGAAGATAACCTCAATTTGAAAGAATTGAAGAATAGAGTGAAGATGAATTGGTAAAGTGCCAAGACCAGTACTGTTGGTGAATAAATTAAAAAGCTTAAAAAACCAAGCAGAAGTAATCTTTAGATGGATCTTTAGCGGGCGTGATATTCTTGGAGCATGAGATAGTAGTAGCATCAAAGAGAAGAAGAGGAATAAAACTGAATGAGATAGATTATTTTGATGATGGTGATTTCGATCATCAAAATGACTATGGCTTGTGATCATCAAATTTTGATGATGATTATTTTGATGATTTTCATGATCATTGCATTTGATAAGAGAATAGAGATTGAGACACTTCAGCTAAGCTAAAATAGATAAAGCAATAAACAAAAATTATAAAAAAAGAGGAGGATTTACTGAGCAAACAGAAATAACAATTAAAAAGAAAAGAAAATACGGTAAGGTATAAGTAAGACAAAAACACTATGCAACAGAAACTCACATAGGCACTAAAAAGGAACAGAAAAACGGCCATAAGATTAACTAGTAAATGATCAAATATAGCGAAGTCAACTGTGAACAAAGGCGATATAAATACAAATTTATTCAGAAGCCTCCAAAACAGGAAAAAAAATAAGAGCAAGGACAGTGGAAGGAAAGTAAGAATTTTATAACTGTAGTGATGAGCTACATAGAAAGTGACATATAATCAATGTAAGAAGTAACAATAGAAAAAGACGAAGGAACTCTATTTATTTTTAGGAGAGATATTAAAGATTATGAAGGTGTTCCTGATAATAGGAGGAACCTTCCTCAGAAGAACCTTAGACAATAAAAACTAAAGAGTTTGGTGCTAAGTGAGTTTTGAGTTGAATGTAAAAAGAATAGTGAATAATAAAAAAAGAATACTGAAAAAGAAACTAATAGCGCATAAAAAGAATAGTGAAGGACAATAGACAAGAATTTCAACAGAAAGAAATGGGAGTTACAAAAATTGTATAGAGGTGAAGATCACAAAAAGATTTGTAAAATTGTCAAGAGAGTTGTGACAGGATCCAAAAAGCAAATGACAATATTCTTCCAGCAAGAACTTGGCGAGGTCAACTCTAGGTAAAGAAAACAGCAAAAAAAAACCCTTGCTACTCTAATCAAGATCAAATTGTTTCACTCAAACAAAGAACCCCTTTTTTAAAAGTTTGAGCTTGGAAGTGGTACAAAGACAAAAAGAGGTAGATCAACCCCTGGGACAGGGAAGATGACTAGCTCAAAGGTTGGGTCAAATATTTTTTTGCCAGATATGGCAGCTGCATTTTCATCCATATATCAATTTTTATAATGACTCACAGTCAAAGATATCGATAATGATGTCACTCTTTAAAAGGGGATCATGTCAGGAAAAAGTAAATGAAGGAAAAAGGAAGAAAGTATGAAAACAAATCACAAACAGAAAAAGAACCATTTAGCCCAGAGCATAATTTGCAATATATCAGCTCTCTATTAGGAGAATGCTAAGATAAAAAGAAAGGCTTAGATTTCTAATTTAATGCTCTTTTTTATGCTTTTTAAAGCTGCATATTCTAATATTCACAACTTAAAAATGTTCCACAACTCTAATATTCACAACATAAAAATGCACAACTAATATTCTCTCATAAATATGGACTTTTACAAAGAAAAAGGAATTCTGGGTTAAACCTTCATAAAGTGGAAATTGAGCAGGGTTGTATCCAGGGGGGGGGTACAGGGTATGAAAATTACACCATAATGCAGTGGCTCTAGGGCTCCTAACACCTAATGCCAAGGCTCTAGGCTTGGTATTTACACCTAATGCCAAGGGCTCTAGGATAGATATTATAAATGCATTGAAGTAACACTTTTGGTATTATATTGATTATTTCACAGCATGACATAAAATCTACTGTTAAAGCTATTGATGCATGCTAAAATATTGAAAAAAACTGATTTTTGGTCTAAGAATAAATCAGACGTAACATAGTGTATTTTGACATATTTGTTTTGGTTAAGCTTTCGTAAATATTTGTTAGAATCTGTTTAAAATTCCTCTGTAAGTGCTTGGCATAGTTAGACAAACATCTATTGTACTGTTGAGAAATCTCTCAAAATCTTTTGAAAATGCTATGATTTGAAAGACCGTTCTTCATTCACCTTTCACCTTTCCGAAAATTCCCTTAGAGCTAACTGTCGTTTAGAAATCTTTGGCATTCATGGAAAGACATTTTAGAAAGATTTAAAAGAAGCGCAGGGGCATGCATTAGAAAGATGCGTGTATATTTGGAAACTTAATAGTTAAGCATTAAAATGGTTTTATTTCTGCTGAGTCGTATTTTCAGAGGTTTTCTCAGCTTAGGGGACAGTTACTGCATATTTGCGTATCTAAAAAGGTAAGATAGTTTGGTTTTCGGAATTCAACGCGTCAACAATGACGAAATCTTGTGCTGAACTAAAAACTTTCTACTATCGAAGTAAGCAAATGAAAAGCTTTAGGAAATCAGGGTGTTTAGGTAGGAATAGAGCGGGTAGACGAGTAGCATCTTTGTTCAGATTCCAGGGGACACTGGAAAAGCTAACGATTCTGCTGCGATTAAAATTGTAAGTAGTAAGATGGACTGAGGGCAGTGGTGTTAATCCACGAAAATGTAGGGGGAGGGTGCAAAATGTATTTTCTAACCTCTTAGGTAGACATATTTGTTGTTCTTTTCAATTTCTTCAATAAAAATACCGAAAAGAATGCACCCCAAGGACGTTTTGAAGAGAATTACTCCAAAATAAGATATCTTTAAAAATCTAGGGGGGTGAAAACAAATTTTGGAAGAGAATTCTGCAACCCCCAACTAATTACCATCGTAATTGACGCTCCTTGTCCATGAGACGTAAAAACTTTTATTTAGATGTCCTGAGCACTTTGGAAAATACTCGTCCAAAGCTTTATAGTACTGTCCTCATTAAAATTCAAGTGAAAATGTCTACTTTTTACTTTGGATTACTCTCTTAGCTCGTTTTTGCTAGATTCGAGATCAGCATTTTCTCTGCCTTCAAATTTATCGGGATTTTCTAAAATCTTTTTGGCTTCCCCGAATTTCTTCATAGAAAAATTGATTTTTCCAAAGTCGCCCCGAAAACTATTCTTAGCAAGAATGAGTAATGGCGGGTTTTGTCCTACCGTTCATGTATTTACGAATATCAATTCTCAACAAGATATTTGAGAATTCAGTTTCTAACAAAGTGTGGGGAAATCCCCCCAAATGACTCATACTGAAAATTCTGGTGTTAGTGTCAGCATAAAATAAAAAAAAGAGGTTTTTTTTTAAACTGAAAGTAAGGATCAACATTAAAACTCTAAACTAATAGAATTTATTCCGTGTACGAAGGGGCTGCTCCCTCCTCAATACATTGATCTTCACACTATAGTCTCTTTAGCACTTAAAAAAAAAGTTTCCTATTCTAGTTAAGCGGCCCTTGTGTTCTAGGAGTTGTTCTTGAAAAAACAGGACAGAGAGTCAAACTTTAGTGTAAAGAGCAAGGTACAAAAGAGGGTGCAGCCCCATCATATGCGGAATAATTTCTGTTCGTTTTGAGTTTTAATGTTGCTCCTGACATACATTTGAATAAATTTGTCTGTTTTTCAATTTAATTTTTGAACATTTTTCAGATAATGCCGGTACGTCTGGCTCACCCTCCCTGAAAAATTCCCTCCCCTCGCAAAAATCCTCCCTAGAAAGTTGCTTCGATGTAAAATACACCCTCCCTGTAAAATTCCCTCTGGATAATCCTGTCCTTTCAGAAAATTCTCCTCCCCCACTCTGTATCATTTCTTGCGGACGATTCGGCCTGAAAAATTCTCTTTAGCATACTTTCATTCGAAAAAGACTTTAAATTCTAATTGTTTTTCCTATCAGTCCGGAAATGCCTCCTTCTGTGGAAATTCATTCCTGGAAATGCAAACCCGCTGAAAGTTTCCCCGGGCAATTCCCCCTGAATATCTCCACATGCAAAATTGAGTTGGCAAAGAGAAAGTAAGACACAACACATACTAAACTCAAATAATGAGTAAATTTCACAACTTACAGCCCTTTCCCCAAGAGCTATGGGGGAGGGGGCTGTGTTACCCCTAAAGGCATGGTTCTTGGATTTTTCAACTATGCTGAATAAAATAGCAATCTCAAAATTTTGATCGGACGACTTGATCGGACGAGGCATGCATGTTACCCACCTACCTTTTTGGTGATTTAAAGAACTTTTAATTTCTGTTCGAATTCACCCTTTTCCGATCTTCTAGGACTACTAGTTTGGTACAATCACCCCTGAGGAAAAAAACAAATAGACACGCATCCGTGATAATATTGTGACCAAAAGTATTCAAATTACGTTAAAATTGAAATATTAAAACTTTTGTAGTACCTGTGGCGACCAGGGTTGCCATCATGGTCAGCTCCTAAAGTGCTACAATTGCCAAATTTGCGTACTACACAGCAATTTTCCGTGCTAAAGTCATCAAATTTTTCGCGCGTGTCGCAGCGCAAGTAGTTAGATTATTGCCATGCATAAAAAATGCTCTGACATATATATTGATGCGAGACACAGCATGTATTTGCATTTTATAAGTCTGTATTTTTAATTTGGTCATATAAGACAAAAAGTGCTATTTTTAATGTAGCACGTGATACCAAGCACGGAGTCAAGGAAGAGGTGCCGGGAGCGATCGGCCCACCCTCAAAAGAAATTGTTAAGACTTCTTCCTAAATTAAACAAAAAAATTAAATTAATTAAATTAAATTCAGCTAAACAAACTTGTTTTTTTTTATATTTAATCTCTGAACGTTTTTGAATCAATACATGTTTTGATTTTGGCTCTCCGCAAAGGAGTAATTAACACGAAATTTGCAAGTTTGTTTATTTATTTATTTTTTTTTTTGGCTAAAAGGCTTTCTCATAGTTTTGATTGAATGATTTTGAGAAAAAAAGGAACGGTGGAGGAAGCCTAGTTGCCCTGCGATTTTTCGGTTACTTAAAAAGGCAACAAGAACTTCTAATTTTTTACGAATGTTTTTATTAGTAACAGATAAACGTAACTTATAAATTAGCATTGTTTTTTTAAATAATGCTAGAAAATCCTGCGCTCCCTTCATGGAAATTTTCTTCCCCCTTGACAAATTCCTCGATGGAAAGTTCCCCCAACAATTCCCCCTCTTGTCAACCCCTCCCCAACCAAAAAATCCCCCTGAAAACGTCTGTACACTTCCCGATAAGCATTACTATATGTAAGCACTGGTCAAAGTTTGTAACTTGTAGCCCCTCTCACGGGGACTGTGGGGGAGTAAGTCGTCCCAAAAGACATAGTTATAAGGTTTTTCGACTACGCTGAATAAAATGGCTATCTCAGAATTTTGATCCGTTGACTTTGGGGCAATAATTAGCGTGGGAGGGGGCCTAGGTGCCTTCCAATTTTTTTGGTCACTTAAAAAGGGCACTAGAACTTTTCATTTCCGTCAGAATGAGCCCACCCGCAAGATTCTAGGACCACTGGGTCGATACAATCACCCTTGGGAAAAAAAAACAAAAAAAACAATTAAATAAACACGCATCCGTGATCTGCCTTCTGGCAAAAAATACAAAATTCTACATTTTTATAGATAGGAGCTTGAAACTTCTACAAAAGGGTTCTCTGATACGCTGAATCTGATGGTGTGATTTCCGTTAAGATTCTATGACTTTTAGGGAGTGTTTCCCCCTATTTTCTAAAATGACAAAAATTTTCTCAGGCTCGTAACTTTTGATGGGTAAGTCTAAACTTGATGAAACTTATATATTTAAAATCAGCATTAAAATTCGATTCTTTTTGATTCGATTTTTTTTGGTATCAAAATTCAATTTTCTAGAGTTTTGGTTACTATTGAGCCAGGTCGCTCCTTACTACAGTTCGTTACCACGAACTGTTTGATAATGATATCGAGTACTAAGAAATTATGCTCGAGAAATAAGAACTGAAATGTATCCATCGTTTTCAAATTTCATCACGCGCAGTAAAATTATTCATAGTCAGTCGGTGTTATGAACGCAATACTGAAACGTTTCTGTGAAGGGAGAAAAAAATCAAATGGAGGGTAAACCATGAGCAAGGAGGTTGGACCGTGACGGTGACAGTGTTGTGGCCGGAATTGCCACCCTTAGTGATTTATTACCATTTTCAGTGATTTTTATGTTCCCTAAAAAAAAAAAACCTTGAATCAGCACACAAATCACTTTGTTATTGAAAAAATCACTAAATCAACCAACAAGGCCAAACTGGCTCTGACCGTATAAGGTTTCTAACGCTTCTGGATAATTTTTCTTACCTATAAACTATTATAGCCCTATCATTATCTCTTTCGCTTTCCCTTAATTTTGCTAATTGTTTTAATCAACTCTCGTTAGCATCATTTAGCTGATTTTTGCCGGCTTAAAAAGTAAAAATTAAAAATAAAAAATTTAAAAATAAAAAAATAAAAAATTTAAATTAAAAATTTTTGCCGGCTTGTTGAGTATTAAGAGAGTTGTAAAAAATAATTTCAAATAAAAATTGTACGTTTTATTTATATGATTCATGTTGACGTAAACAAGTTTGATTCACTTTTACTAATAAATAACGAAGTTGAGATCTTTTCCCCCCTTTAACCCCATAGCTCAAAACATAAATTTTGGCCTAATAAAAATATTCCTTCTCTCTTCAGCCCAAGTTTTTTTTCACTCCTAACTTCATAAAAGGCTCCATCAAAAAAAGTGTACAAACATAAGCTTTAGGTACATCTCTTAAAAAGTTTAATAAACTTAAATGGGTGGTGTCTCCCTTGTATTAAGGGAGCAATAGTTGATTTTCTGCTTTTGAAAAACTCCTTCCTATTTTTACTACCTTAGTCCTATATTTGTCATTAACAAACTTGGTAAAGATTCCTTCCTTTAGATTTGTAAGGATTTTTCCAAAATTCACACACAAAAACTCTATCATGTTCCCAAAAAGTTAGAATCTGTTTATGCCACATATCTATATCTATATATATAAAAATAAGTTGTCTGTGTGTGGATCTGTGGATGGATCAGGTGACGTCATGTTTGTCCGCATATGACGTCTGAATTATTTCACACTAATACAAAAGAAGAAAAAAACTAAAAAAGGTAAAAACTACAAAAAAAACTAAAAAGAAAAAAAAAACTAAAAAAGCTAAAAAACTAAAAAAAACTAAAAAAAGGTAAAAATCTAATAACTAAAAAAAAACTGAAAAAAATAAAAAAAGGCAAAAACTACAAAAAAAATAAAAACTAATAAAAAAACTAAAAAAGCTAAAAAACTAAAAAAACTAAAAAAAAACTAAAAAAAGGTAAAAAACTAAAAAAACTAAAAACTAAAAAAGAAAAAAAACTAAAAAAAAGGAAAAAACTGAAAAATAAAAGAGAAAAAGAAAACTAAAAAAATATGAATAAATATATATAAAAATAAGTTGTTTGTGGGTTATGTCTGTCTGTCTGTCTGTCGAGTGACGTCGTGTTTGTCCGCATATGACGTCTGAATTATTTCACACTAATACAAAAGAAGAAAAAAAACTAAAAAAGGTAAAAACTACAAAAAAAACTAAAAAGAAAAAAAACTAAAAAAGCTAAAAAACTAAAAAAAACTAAAAAAAGGTAAAAAACTAAAAACTAAAAAAAACTGAAAAAACTAAAAAAAGGCAAAAACTAAAAAAAAACTAAAAACTAATAAAAAAACTAAAAAAGCTAAAAAACTAAAAAAACTAAAAAAAGGTAAAAAACAAAAAAAAACTAAAAACTAAAAAAGAAAAAACTAAAAAAAAGGAAAAAACTGAAAAATAAGAGAAAAAGAAAACTAAAAAAATATTAATAAATAAAAAAAAAAAAATCTAAAAATCTAAATAAACTAAAAAAGAAAAAAAAGAAAAAAGGAAAAAAATAAAGGAGAAAAACAAAACTAAAAAACGAATGTATATACAGACCGGGACACCGGGATACAAATGACGACCGGGACACAGGGAATATAAATGACGACCGGGACACAGGGACACAACTACAATGGGGACGCCGGGGGGCACAGGGGGATATAAATGACGACCGGGACACCGGGACACAAGGAATATAAATGACGCCCGGGACACTCAAAGAGAAATCACAGACTGGAACACCGGGACACAAATGACGACCGGGACACAGGGAATATAAATGACGACCGGGACACAGGGACATAACTACAAAGGGGACGCCGGGGTGCACAGGGGGATATATAAATGACGATGGCGACTCAGGGAATGGTCGATTAGCAATCACCATCAAATGACGATGGCGACTCAGGGAATGGTCGATTAGCAATCACCATCAACAAAGCTCAAGGGCAATCATTAGAATCATAAGGTATAGATCTGAATACGGATTGTTTTCCCATGGACCATTATATGTTGCATGTTCAAGAGTCGGTAAACCTGACAATCTATTTATATGCACAGACAATGGGACAGCAAAGAATGTTGTACATTCGCAAGTTTTACGTAGTTAAAAACATATATATATATATATATATATATATATATATATATATATATATATATATATATATATATATATATATATATATATATATATATATATATATATATATATATCTATATTCACAGGTGGGACATAGGGACACAACTACAATGGCGCGTAACTAATATGGCGCGTAACGACTTACGCGCGCGGGGGGGCTTTTGGGGGGGGGGGGCGCGAAGCGCCCCCACCAACTAGGTGTTGGGGTGGCGCGAAGCGCCACCCCAACAGCTAGTATATATATATAAATAAGTTGTCTGTTTGTGTGTGTGTGTGTCGAGTGACGTCATGTTTGTGTGTCGAATGACGTCATGTTTGTCGACTGACGTCATTATAAGGATTGAGCTGAATGCGTCATGAAGTTGTTTGTCGACGTCATGTTTGTCAACTGATGAAATTACATACCAGCCGACCGGGGCCGGCCGGAACACAGGGAATATAAATGACGACCGGGAACCTCAAAGAGTAATTACAGACTAGGACACCCGGACACAAATCACGACCGGGACACAGGGAATATAAATGACGACCGGGACACAGGGAAACAACTACAACGGGGACGCCGGGGGCACAGGCGGGATATATAAATGACGACCGGGACACAGGGAAAGTTCGAATAGAAATCACAGACCGGGACACTGGGACACAAATGACGACCGGGACACCGGGACACAGGGAATATAAATGACGACCGGGACACTCAAAGAGAAATTATAAACTGGGACACTGGGACACAAATGACGACCGGGACACAGGGAATATAACTGACGACCGGGACACAGGGACACATCATTAGAATAATGAGGTTTAGATCTGAATACGGATTGTTTTTCCCAGGGACAATATGTTGCATGTTCAAGAGTCAGTAAACCTGACAATCTATTTATATGCACAGACAATGGGACAGCGAAGAATGTTGTATATTCGCATGTTTTACGTAGTTAAAAACACACATATATATATATATATATATATATATATATATATATATATATATATATATATATATATATATATATATATATATATATATATATATATATATATATATATATATATATATATATATATATCTATTCACAGGTGGGACACAGGGACACAGCTACAATGGCGCGTAACTAATATGGCCCGTAACGACTTACGCGCGCAGAGGGGCTTGGGGGGGGGCGAAGCGCCCCACCGACTAGGTGTTGGGGTGGCGCGAAGCGCCACCCCAACAGCTAGTTGTATATATAAGCTTTGGAATTTATGATGGCTTTTAAATACAGAAAGAAAAAAAGGAAAAGACTCCGTGTACTTTTTTTGTAAAGTTTCACCATAATATATAACTCAATATGCATTGTTTCTTTAAGTTATATCTGGAAATACACACTGAAACTGTTACTTCTGTGGAATAAGGTGTTTTGCAACTATGTTTTATATAAATTAAAACCATGATATTACACCTTTTTTGCTTACTAGTAAATTTTTGGCGGTGATGTTATGATATAAAAATATATAATTGTATACATAATATAAATGATATAAATACATGATATTATACTTAATACTTGATATAAAAATAAGAATATAAAATATTATTAAAATATTTTTACTTCACGATATAATTACTATTTATTTAGTTAGTCTTTTTGATCATATCGGTGTTATCTCAATGTGCCTTACTCTCTCAAGAGAGACCTCTAGGATCTACCTGCCTCAGTTTGATTATATTGTGCCATAATTATTTTTTCATTGCATAAAATGTTAAGGTTGGTAAAATTTTTGAAACTGAAAAAAATGGCAAATTGGTTCAAAATAGGCTTTTTCACACATGATGGACCCCCACCATTCGCAAAATTTTCCAACAGCTGGTTTTAGCTTCCCCTTGCGTTCCGTCGATAACCCGGCCTTGCCACATCTATTTTAAACAAAATTCCCTAAAGGAGGGGGGATGTCCTACTTTTCCCTCCCAATATGTCCACCACTCCCAAATCAAGGTTTTGGATTCGTAACACAAATGATGAAATAGTGCTTTCTTAATACTTTCGTGTTACAGGGGAATGGGACAACCTTACCGGGCCTAATCAGGATGTGATAAATGGTCTTATAATTTATCTTATGCATATATACCACGTTTATCAAGCTGGCCACTAGCTTCAGAGTTACCTTCAATCAAGTGGCGACAGCTTTCCAAAAATTTTAAAATTTAGTTTGAGTATGTAGCATTAAATGAAAATTGATTGGAAAATTTATAATGCATCTCAGATAAATTATATCTTATGTTAATATCCTAATTGAAAAACTGCTTTGCACAAGAATATTTAAAAAAAGAAATTTACGGTATATCTATTACTTATAAAATTTATTTCAACGTATAAAGTTTGAAAATTTGTTATAAATATAATTCTGAAAAGCATGATAACCATAAACTCGAAATATCATTTCCCAATTACGATTTCCAGCGCACGATTTCCAGCGCACATAAAGATGCTACCTTTGAGACAGGCAATGAAGCCTTGTGCGAATCAGTGCATAAATATGTGTCTATAATTTTGAACGAATGTATAAATTTATTGATAATCCGTTGAATTAACAAAAAAAAATAACGGAGCAAATAAGGCAAAATACATTTTTTATTAACATATCTTAAATATGTAAGCGTCTTAAACTGCTTAAATAACCTGCAAAACCATGCCATTACAATATTAATGTAAATCTAAGAAATGTTTGGATTTAAATTTATCAATAAAAAGTTACAAGAATAAAAAATTTGCACGCTTTTAGAAAAAAAATGAACGAAACATTTAGAAAGGAGAATGTCAGGCCATCGAGCCGTAGCTTAATCGAAATTAAATAGAACGACAAGTTTTTTCAACAGAAACTAAGGAGCAACATTAAAACTTAAAACAAAAATAAGTTACTACATATGCGTATTATTGTATGAAAGGAGGGGTGTGAAGGAGTAGAAGGAGGGGGGATTGTTCCTCTTTCATACCTCACTCTTCACGCTAAAGTTTTTAGTGATTTAAAAAAAAAATCTTCTTATTGTTCTAATCAAATGGGCTTTGTGTCTAGGAGTCGGTCTTAGAAAAGTGGACAAAAAAAAGTCAAACTGGCTAGTTCATGTTAAGAAGCATTCTCCTTATGTTAAAAGTTCTAATAATTGAGTCCATCAGGCAGGTACTAAGTTTAATCCAGTGATAAAGTTTCATGGGGTTTTTCATTTGCTGAAGATTTTTCGTATTGTTTCGAAGTGTCAAAAGGTTGTTATAAAAGCTTTTTATTTGGTGCATTAATGAACAATATCTATTTGTCAAATGGACTTTAAACTTAAATTACAATGATGCAATTACTTTTGTCATATTTAGTTCCATTAGTGGAAAAAGAAATCCAAATATTTTCTTTGTTTCAAAGAGCCATATTTAACTGTTTTTTATCCTCCTAATCAAAGCCACAAGCAACCGATTTTTTTTAAACAAAAATCCATTTAGAATAAAGGAAGTACCTTTATTTCATGTTCAAAAGTGGTTTTAATTATCAATTATAATTGAGTTTAAATCGTTTCAGACAATGAATTCATAAAAAGTAAGCGCAAGCGATATTTGAATAACTAAAATACATTACAATCAAGCAAAAATAGAACTCATATTCACTCCCCCTCCCCCTAAACCTCTTTGTCTACTACTGCTTCCAAGCATATGTATTCACTTTGTCAGCATGCTCAATGTGAGTACGTCCTCTCTGTCAAAGGAACAGAAACGCACTCATTCAGGTTGATTTGGACGTGCGAAGGGGAAACGTTTCTTAGAAGGAATGTGCTTGTAAACAACTTTGGCACGACACGTTAGTGTTGAGCGATATTTGTTATCGATATCTATATATTTGACCAGACATCGATATCGAACGGTAGGTATTGAAAACGATGTTTGGAAATTTCTTATTATTTACATCTTTCTCCACCATCTACCAGTGATTTTCGAGCAGAAGAGATCCAACATATAAAATTGTATTCAAGTATGGGCCATCAGAAGGACCATTAATTAAATTGGTAATTACATGATGGTGAGATGGCCAACCATATTGATTATTTTATTGTAAACCGAAGACTGGTAGGATAGATTCTAAATACTTGGGTATTTAGGAGTGCTTTTATTGATGATGAAAGTTAAGAGAGAGAGAGAAAGGTTTATTTAAACAGCAATCGTAGCTCAAATGGCTAATTTGATGTTGAAATACAAGACCTGTTATTATGCACTATTATATATTGACGTAAAAAAAGCGACGAAAGAGGTCTGCTAGTGGTTTGTCCGAGCACGTACAGGCGCAAGTTTTAGCTTTTGTCTCGTACGGCTGAATGTCAGGGTTTCTGGGAGCAAAATGTCACGGTGAGTAGGGCCAGAGAAACGGTGAGGTTTGGTTAACTGGTATAGCCAAAACCTGTATATTTTTTGAATGACCTGAATCCAAACTGCAACAGCCAAAGCATGATAATGGCAATAATTACTATATTTGTAATCATTGTGTTAAGCACAGAAAAAATAACACAACGGATATGATAATAATAGCAAAAATCCACTATTATTACAATAATGTTAATAATGATAATAGTCAACAACATTAATTATAATAACGTTTAATTAATAACTTTGGTAATAACCAATGATAATAATGTTGATAATAGTAGTAATAATAATAGTAATAATGTGTTGCTTGTTGTAGTATGAATACATTGGCAATAACAGTTATTTAACAAATACCAAAGAGCAGAAATGAGAACTCACGCTAGTGTCGACAAAAAATTACCAACACCATCTAATGTTTGGGGACACTTGGTATTTTCCAATATAATAATACGAATAATTAATATAATTAGTATAATTGGTAAAATTATTGTGGATGTATTTGTCGGATAACAGTTCCCGACAAAAAATTATTACAACGCTTGAATAAAAGCCGAGTGCTGCCAAGCATTAGATGGCGTTGATATTGTTTTTGGCGGCACTAGCACCAGTTTTCACTGATATTTAAGTTATCTGGCTATTATCTTTGCCAGCCCACATGCGTTAGTGGCTTGATTTCGAGTTTATATTTCAGGTTGTATTTAATAAATCATGCCTAACTTTCTGTCTTTGCAGTTTTATTTTTATGACCCAGCCATTGTAAGCATCCACTTTCCACTTTTGTAGCTCAAATACTCAAAAAACTATATACACATAAAAACTTCAAAACTTTGAAAGACTTAAAAACTTTTTTGGATTTTAATGACTTTTAAGTTGTAGTGGTTCTCAATAGCCTAACCTTAGCAGATAACCTTACCTTAAGCCTAACTTAGCGTCTTTTCCTACTGAAAAAAAAATATTGAAAGTAATAAAGATATAAAAGCCTATGAGTTTTGGAAATGACATTTGTATGAAGTCGTTAGAGAGAAACCATTGAAATCGTTTTTTATTTTATAGTAGTTTTGGGCCATGTTTAGACTGAATTATCTTTTTTCACTTGCAGCCTTTCTCAATGACTTAATATTTCTGAATTCTGCATGTCTCCCTCCTAAGTATAAATTTATTAGAACAAGACTCTTTTAAAATCTTGTAGTAGCCATTTATGTAAAACCCTTAGAGACTTAGAGCTACCAACAAATAGAAAGCATTTAAAAGGTTTTTTAAGCTAAGTCTTTCTCGACCTTAGTAATTCCTCGTAAGACTTTTACCTCTTCGCCTAAGCTCCAGAGCTAAAAAAAAATCAAACAAATTTGTTTATAGTTAGAACATTGAAACTCTTCTACTCCAGGAGGAGAATTTGGGGAAAATTTCCTAGAACATTTGGATACGAAACTGAAGAGATTAGAATTTGACAACGTGGAAAACGGATGGAATAACGTTAGGGATACAGCTTGCGATGAAGCAGAAGGTTTCACAGAGAGAAAAGTTAGAAACACAGCTGGGAATAAAACCAAAAACACTTTAAGCCTCACAGAAAAGTAAGGAAGATGTACAAAAGGTTTTGAGGAATATATCATATGGGAATAAGGGGAAAGTAAGGAAAGTAAAGAAGACATCCAGACATGAATTAAGTAGGTGTGGATAAAATTGCTGAGGATCTGGGAAAGTAGCCAGACACAATAATAGTAAATTATCGCAATACCTAACCTAAACGAGGGTATTTCCAAATTTTAACGCATTTGAAAAATTCCCTCCGTGTACAATCCCCCCCGTAAATGCATTTCTATCTGAAAACCTCTCATTCATGGAAAATTACTTTGGACCCACCCACCCCCCATATTTTTTCCTATCATTGGGGATTCGGGCCCATATAAAAAAAAAGATAATTCACTGAAAACTCTTGATATAAAATTGCTGGGGATATAGGAAAAGTAGCCAGACACAGTAACAGTAAATTATCACATATAATATTAAATAAGAATGTTTATAAATTAAGAGAAAGTAATCTGTCTTTTGTCTAATGACATGAATTAACCTAATTTAAACGGACTTGTCCCACTTGGGGACAAGAACAGGGCCTCAAATAGGAATAAGGTAAGTGTGAATGAGAGATAAGCTTAGTATTTCGAAAAATATCTAAGTTCTGGTAAAGCTGTAGGAAATGTTGTAATTAAAACAGTGTTTGGCAATTTGGAAATGAAGGTAGATTTATTTTGCGAAGAGGAGCTAAGGCGGCACTTAAAGGTTTAAAAAAATAATAAGACCTCAGATGCTCATAGAGTGGTAAGAGATTTTTCAAATATGGTTTGGCAAAGTTAGAGGTAAGTTTCTGAACATTATAAATAGGATTATGAAATAAAAGAAGTGCACAGTGATTTTAAGGAAACTTTCAGTAAACCTCTTAAAAAAGCGATAAAAGTAGGTTTGGTAATTTTAAAGGCACTGATTCGGGTTCTAATGGAAGAAAATTACTTAGGATCACAATGCTTATTAAATAGACAGTTGCAGATAAAATTTTGAGAGAAGACAAGTGTGGTCTTAGGGAGTGGAGAGAAAGCGTCAGCCAATTTTTCACTCCTAGATTACTCATGGAGAAGTATCTGGATCATCAGACCCTTAAGTCCTCTGTTTAATAGATTATGAACAGGCATTTGATTCACCCGGTGGAATAGCTTTTGTGATGGTCATTTTTTATTATACCAAACAAGCACACTAAGGTGATTAGCGCTATATATGATAACAAAATTGTTGCACTTAAAGAAGGAAGTGAGGCTAGTAGCTGATCTGTTGTTCAAATCAGGAGCTAAGGAGGGTTGTGACTTATCCTCATTTACACCGATTATTTTTATGTAGTGTATTCTAAGCAACAGCAAAAGGTTATGCAAAACATCGAACCAAACGGTTATTGGTTCTAAGGGGAGGGGAAATAAATCAATGACGATTTGTCCTATAGTTTTGTTCTATCTACATTATGGAAATCTGTTATATATATATATATATATATATATATATATATATATATATATATATATATATATATATATATATATATTATATGTACATATAATATATATATATATATATATATATATATATATATATATATATATATATATATATATATATATATATATATATATATATATATATATATATATATATATATATATATTATATGTACACATATATATATAAATATATATATATATATAATATAATAAAATATAATATATATATATATATATATATATATATATATATATATATATATATATATATATATATATATATATATATATATATATATATATATATATATATATATATAATCCTATTCTGTCTTTCCCTCTCTTTCGCCCTGGCTAGATACTGAAGACTCAATGCTAATTAAGTAACGAACTGTAAGTAAGGTGCGATGCGGCTCCATAATATCTGAAACTCTAAGATGTAATCATGATAAAAATAGATACATCAAAGAATAAATTTTTGATATTTATTCACTATGTGTAAAATTCATGAAATTTAATGTTACCAATCAAAAGTTACGAGCCTGAGAAAATTTGCATAGTTTTGAAGAAGGGGGAAGCAACACCGAAACATCAAGTGATCTTAATGAAAACCACTCCATAAGATTCAGCGTACAAGAGAGCCCTACTATAGGGGTGTCAAGCTCCTATGTTCAAAAATGTGAAATTTTGCATTTTATGAAAAAGAAAGATCACGGTGCGTGTTTATTTGTTTTTCTGTTTCATCGTTTTTAAGAACCAACTATCGAGAAGTTTGGGACATGGCTCGTTTGATCGGAAATAAAAGTTCCAGTGCCCTTTTTAGGTGACCAAAAATATTGGAGGGCAGATAGCCCCCTCCCACGCTAACTTCATCCCTAATGTCACCCGATAAAAACTGCGAGAAAGCCATTTTGTTCAGCATAGTAAAAAAATCTAAGAACTATATCTTCTAGGATGACTCGACTCCCACAGTCCCCGGGGGGAGGGCTGCAAGTTATAAATTTCGGCCATTGTTAACATATAGTATCCGGTTATTGGGAAGTACCTAGATGTTATCTGGGGGGATTTATCTGGTGGGAGGATTTTTCCATGGAGGAAATATTCATTGGAGAAGGAAAATTTCCTTGGAGGGGGGAGCCAGATTTCATAGCACTATTTAAAAAACGATCAAAAATTTTATAAGAATAAAAAAAAATATATTTTTTTTTACTGAGACTAAGGCACAACATTAAAATTTAAAACGAACAGGAATTATTACGTATATGAGGTGGTCACCCCCTCGCCAATACCTCGCTCTTTACGCTAAATTTTTTTAGTACTTTTAAAAGAGCTATCTATTCTATTTAAACGGCCTTTGTGATTCAGGAGTCATTCTTAAAGAATTGGAACAGAATTTGAATTTTAGCGAAAATAGCGAGTTATTGACAAGGGGAAGACCCCCTCATTTAAATATTAAGTATATGGAGGGTCAACCCCCCCCCGTCAATACCCCACTCTTTACGCTAAACTTTTTTAGTACTTTTAAAAGAGTTATCTATTCTATTCAAACGGCCTTTGTGATTCAGGAGTCATTCTTAAAGAATGGGAGCAAAATTCAAACTTTAGCCAAAATAGCGAGGTATTGACAAGGGGGAAACTCATTCATATACGGAATAATTTCGATTTGTTTGAAGTTTTAATGTTGCTCCTTATTTTCAGTTAAGAAAAAACTGTTTTCTTATATAATTTTGCTGTCAGTGTTGTGCTTTTTAATTTGAAACATTTCTAACGAACCATATTTTTGCCTCCACATTCAGTCGGTCTGAAGGATTTTTTTAATATTTGTGCTAGGGTATAAGTTTATAGTATTTTGTGAAGTATATTCCCTCTATTGCTTTGTTTTATAAATGATTTTAAGCCCTTCAAAAAACCTAAAAAAGTCACACCAGCATTTTCGAGGTTAAACACGTTTATAAATGTTCGTAATGTTATTTTGGATGTATTTTGGAATTCCATTGTTCTTAAATTCTTTAAAAATAGCCACTGGCTCATGTGCAACTGTGCCAAAAAATTTGAACTATCTGCCCCCTCCCCCTTTCATATGAAAAACAGTTATTTGCAACGAAGCGTATGAAATTCTGGATAAAGTATTGATAGTTTTGGCGTCTATCCTCGAAAGTTATTTTCCTCTCTAGTAGACTGAAAGTATTTTGAGATTTCTTTGTTCAAGATTTATTGTAGCTTATAGAGTAGTTTTTTATAGAGTAGCTTTATAGAGTAGCTTATAAAATGATCATGGTGCTAGTATCACAAACAATATCCCCCATCCCCTATTTTCAGAATTTAAGAGAGTAAAAAACGGGTATAATTCAAGTAAAGCAGTGGAAAAAAACAACAACAAACTTTGAAAAATTCGAATATTTCGACCTCGAGAGCCTTTATCAACGGAAAAAGAATAAAACTAAATTAAATCAAACTCAATATGAATTAACAGAAAAAAAAAAACAACAAACAAATAATAACCTCACAACTTAATAAACTCCTAAATACTGTAATCACTGTAAATTGCCTGCATAAGCACACAGGAAGGATAAAGGAGTGTCTCTGGTATACCAAATTGTGTCTCGTATAATATTTGATTTTTTTTATTTACAGTTTGTTGTTGTTGTTTTTGTTCTTTTTAGTTCCAATGTTTTATTCAAATTATACCCTTTTTTCTCTCTTAAATTTTGTAAATGAAAAAGAAGTTTAGTCAAAATAATTATTTTCCCCGTATTGTGAAGACAAAATTGAAAACTGATGATCGGAACTGCTCAAAAAACTGGGCAAAGTGTTGAAGTTATTCTGGTTCACCATCAAAAATTATCTTTGTCGGTCAGCTATACGGTAGATTTATTTTGGAAGACACTTTAGAGTTTCAGAGTTCTTGTGCTTCTTATAAATATTAACAGATCCACATCCAACTCCATTGCATACCTTATACTATGCATCCATTTTTACTGGAAACTTAAAATATTTTCATTTAAACGTAAGTACAACTGGCTGTAATACTGAAGCACAGTAACTGGAAGCACAGAAACGCTGAAGCTGAAAGAACTGGGGAAAGTGTTGAAGTTGTTCTGGTTCACCTACAAAATTATCTTTGTCGGTCAACTATACAATAGATTTATTTTGGAAGACTCTTTAGAGTTTCAGAGTTCTTGTGCTTCTTATAAATACTAACAGATCCATATTAAACCACATCGCATACCTTCAACTATGCACCCATTTTTACTGGAAACTTAAATATTTTCATTGTACTTTCCAGTTGTACTGCTGCAAGTACAACTGGCAGCAATGCTGAAGCACAGATAAGGCAATAGTTTTTCTTCTGGAAGAGTATCGATGCGAATTCAAAAGCGTGAATGAGTAATACTAGTGAATATTCTAGTGTACAGAAATGTGTATCTACTGTATATACTGAAGCGGGTAAATACTAGCGTATAGAAGTGCAGTCTAAAGAACTATTTACCTCCTTTTGTGAAGACAAAATTGAAAACAGATGACCGGAACTGCTCAAGAAACTGGCGGAAGTGTTGGAGTTGTTCTGGTTCACCCTCAAATATTATCTTTGTCGGTCAGCTATACAATAGAATAATTTTGGAAGACACTTTGGAGTTTCAGAGTTCTTGTGCTTCTTATAACTAATAACAGATCCATATTAAACTCCATCGCAAACCTTCAACTATGCATCCATTTTTTCTGGAAACTTAAAATATTTTCATTTAAACGCAAGTACAACTGGCAGCAATGCTGAAGCACAGATAAGGCAATAGTTTTTCTTCTGGAAGAGTATTGATGCGAATTCAGAAGCATGAACAAGTAATACGTTATAATCCATAAACACAGCTTAGATACCAATATATATATATATATATATATATATATATATATATATATATATATATATATATATATATATATATATATATATATATATATATATATATATATATATATATATATATTATATACCAATATAATAATATTAGTATCTAAGCTGTGTCCATAAACACGAGTTTCTTGTGATGGAGTTCAGACAAGAAAGAGATCAGAGCCAGGGGGTGCCTACTTCCACAAATCACGTACACAAGGTGGTGCGTATCAAACTTAGCAGAGGCGCTCCAATTGTGGTGAACTATACCACGTGTGGTGGGACTTTGCGGCCCATGTAGCTCTTCGGAACGTACACTGGATAGTGGAAAGTGTGTGTCTCCTTTGTTCAAAGATACATTATACCCAGATTACCTGTCTAATCGTTTCTTTGGAGGGTTTCTATCTTTTTTGGTGTATTTATGACTTGGTCCCGTGTCTGGACTAAACTATGTAACTTTTGCATTTTTTCTCTATTTTTTACTTATGTTAATTTCATGTTTTTCACAGCACGGACAAGTTTTGTTTCTTCAATGTATTTTTTTTACTGTGATTTAACTAATGGATTTCACAACAATAGTGCTGTCCTTAAATTGTTGTAAGGTTTTCAGCTATAATATTGTAACTTCGAAGACAAATTAATCGAATACAATAGCGTTATAACATTGATTCTATATGTGTTTTCTTTTTTGGTGTATAGGATCTTCAGTGTAAATTCAAATGATAGAATAGTATTACCTAACGCAAACCATAAATAGTGCCGTCATAAAACTTCTGCCAGAAACGCGCCGAAAGGGAAATTAATAAAAAAAATAGCTTTAAAAGTTTACTGGTATGAAGTAGCAATGTGCATCCACCTAAAGAAAAATCCAAACGGTGTAAACACGTTACCTCTAACAACGGTGGGAGGGAAAATTGAAATTCAGAGCAAATATCTTAACTAGTTTTTTTTTTCATTCCTGAATGTTTAAAACAATCAGAGTCTGAAATGATACAGTGATTGTAGGTTATACATGTACAATAGTGTATACATATATAATCATACAATTCAGAGACATCTTCATCAAAACAATGAGTTGTGGATTATTTTGAAATTATTCTACGTGAGAAAGTCTTCTCTTCCACCAGTTCAGGACCTTTTGGGTATATATATATATATATATATATATATATATATATATATATATATATATATATATATATATATATATATATATATATATATATGTATATATATATATATATATATATATATATATATATATATATATATATATATATATATATATATATATATATATATATATATATTATTTTATTTAAGAATAAAAAAAATGGAAAAGACCAGCAACCAAGGCCAAATCCAGGCCGAATCCAGGGGCTAAGGGGTTTGATCCCCCCCTCCAAAGTATGCGTCCGACTAAAAAACGCAACAAAAATGAAGATTTGTTAAATATTTTTCCGAGACATTCTCTAAATTACTCTTAGATTATCGTTTAAATGACCCTACACAAAACATTAACCTGTATGAAAATGTTGTTCAATTGAATCTTTTAGGATTAAATTGAAAGACTGGTTAAAATAGTTGGTCGTGTCTCACGGATGAAGAAAGACAGATTACCAAACTGTGTGCTTTTTCCCTGTCATTCTGGATCCAAAAGAAAATCAGATCATCCCCGAATTAGCTGGGAAGACGATATAAGGAAGATTAAAAGACAAGTGAAACTATATGGGGACGAGTAAAGATTAAGGTTCTGAGATTGAAGTGAAGGTGAGGTGTGTGCAGTCATGCTGGCATCAGGTGGCTTGGTGCTGCATTGAGTTGTTTTTAGTAGTAATGGTGGTAGGGCAATTTGTGTTAATGACACTGAATGATATATTGAATACTTGAAAATAATTGGTTAATTGTCTTAAGAACAATAAAAAATTATTAGCACAAAATTTTCTTAATAAAAACTAGAACAATTTTGTTAGGAACACCTTATAATAAAATAATAATTTATTATATCCGTTCGAAAGCAAGATCAAAATACTAAAAAAAAAGCCATGCTACAATTCGAAGTCTATAGAAGGTCAAATCTGTTCCAAATTGTTTAAGTTAAATGCTTCCATTTTTTACAGAGAAACTTGAAAATATTCGTATCGAAGCACATGAAAAATTAGCTGATGTGCTGAAGGTTTTGAGGTTCATACTCGAGAAATACCCTGCTCTTCAATCAACTGATCTTCTTGTCTCAGCTGGAACCTTGATACATTTTGTCAAAAGTAAGTACCAATTATTGAATTTTTATGAAAGATCTAATGTCAAGGTGGCCGCCATGACAAAGAACAGTTACCTTGGATAATGCTCCCGCTCACATAGCCTTATTCACCCGATCTTGTACCCTGCGGCTTCTTTTTATTTCCCTGATTGAAAAGGGACATGAAAAAAAACTGTTCTCTGCATGTTGCGAAAGTGAAAACAAAACTACAAATGTGCTGTCAGACATCTTGAAGGAGGAATTTGAGTTGAAAAGTGCCCTGCTCTTCAATCAACTGATCTTCTAGTCTCAGCTGGGAAAGATCTAATGCCGAAGTGGCCAGCCAATGCAAAGAACAACAAAGAGAGAAATCTCAACGAAGAAGAAACAAACCGGACTACGGCCAAAAGAAAGAAAAGATAAAAACTAAAACGACACGTATATTTTGCCTAAATGAAATGAGGTGTCTTCAACGCTGATAAAACAAAGATAAAAACTAAACTAACCTGAAAACAACTAAAATCCAAAATCAAGTAATAAAACCAATGTACAATCAATGTCAATATTTACAATTGTTGCGACTGAGACTATAGGCTACAGAAGCTAATAGAATTGCTTCAATTAAAACACCAAAGCATCTGGATAAAAATAAGTGGTTAATCATTCCGTTGCAAAATAATCCTGTTGTTAGCTACTACTGCTGTAATTCTCATAGGTCTTGAGTTTAATCTAGTTTCCAAGTGATTTTGTAAAACTGTGATTTTTGTCTAGAGCTTCTTTTTTTTTAGTTACACAACTCAATAGAATAAGCTCTAAAATTGAGTAAGCCTTCTGAAGCTTTTGTTTCGGCTTTGGCTGAGCACATTTTCTATCACCCTGATCATTACGCAAAATCTGATAATGTGATGGCCATTTCTGAAATGGAATGGTATATTACCAAATCAGACTATGAATATACCATTTAGTTTGTCAGAGGAAAAGGTTTTAAATACTTTTGTATTTATTAGAAGCCAAGCAAACATATATCTAAAATTACATGTGCGTTTTATGTTTCTCTATACATGTGTGAACATATATACACACATGTAAGTAAGTAAGTAAGAAAGTAAGCATGACGGCACTAGACCCTTAAGGTTCAAACTAGCGGTGCTGATCTCCTTTTCGTGGCCCTTCAGCATGGAAGTGTCATACTTCCTACTTACCCTCCCCAGATTTTTCTGGGTACCCATTTAGAGCTGGGCCGGCTCTGGCTGAGCTTACAGAGACAAGCCAGTGACCCCCGTCCTGAACCAAATAACCGGCCATGCCAGGAATCCACCGCGTACCCATCCGACAAAGGAATCCCAATATATTCATCACATTTCTCATTTCCTTGTTCTTTAAAACAGATACTTTTCCGGAATGATAGAGTTTGAAAATATCCTGCTTAACAAAAGCTTTTTAGATCTTTTTCCAACAACGCATTTTCCTTCTTGTTGACTTATCAAATGTCTCGAGTGTACCTTCAAATTAAACTTCCAAACAATATGCATGATGAAACTTGTTTGACGGCTTTTGAAGCAGCATGAAGTGGCCTGTAAATATATCCTTGAAGTGAGAGGGGAGGGGGGGAGATAAATTGATACTCTTTGCTTTGATCTTGTTTGGGCACATACGTTGGATAGTTTTAAAGAAATTGTGAAAAAAATTTTGACTGCAGGAACGTAAATATAATCAGTATCGAACTATATATTGAACATCCTACAATTTGTAAAACCAGAATTAGAAGCCCTCCTATGAATGCCCATGTGAGGCAAGCAAGGGTCTAAATTTCTCCTCTAGATCTGATAACCTATGCCTATATGTCTTCTGATGTAACATTGCCTAGGGCAATATTTTCCTTGGTATGTAACCCCCCTCCTCCTCAAATGAGATAATTAGGCTTTCTTCTGAAATGAAACTCTAGAAATGTCTGCTTCTGATGCTTAGTAAATGACAAAAAAAATTATAAATAATGACGGCCTGTGACGCATGCTCACTATGGACTTTTTGACAACCATTTTGCTGCTATTCGATGTTTGCACGCAGCTTGGTCTGGCAAATTTCCAACTTTTGGACTTTTTGACAGCCATTTTGCTGCTATTCGATGTTTACACGCAGCTTGATCTGGCAAATTTCCAACTTTTGGACTTTTTGACAACCATTTTGCTGCTATTCGATGTTTGCACGCGGCTTGGTCTGGCAAATTTCCAACTTTTGGACTTTTTGACAACCATTTTGCTGCTATTCGATGTTTGCACGCGGCTTGGTCTGGCAAATTTCCAACTTTGTATCTCCGAGGTTTTTAGAATCTAAATTCAATCTAAAAAAAACTAAAATGATGTTCACTTTTTTGCAGTATATATGAGAATAGGATTTGTTCAAACAGGCAAACAGTACATTTTTGGTTGAACTACTTTTTATCAAGACAATCAAATATTACAATTATTTTTCCCTTACAGGAAATGTTTTCCATAAACAGGCCTTAATCGTCTGTTTTTGTTTTTTTCTACCTGAGCCTTTTTACCCGAAAATGTGAAAAAAGCAATTCTTTCACCGTAATAGGTAAATACAACATTTTAACAAGGCTTTTGATTAGTTAGCTCACTGTGTTCTTTTCTCCATACTTTCTTATTTTAGTCTTTCATACCTGGTAGAATAATTTATGTTGATTTGCGTTACCGCCTACCCTAACAATTTTACCATGGTGCGTGTGGTGTCCCACAAGGGCCAATTCCAGGCCAGTATTATTTCTAATTTATGTAAATGACCCAATTTTCGTAGTTACTTAGGGAAATCCTTTAAATTGATGTTTTCTATATCATCACAATGTTGTCGTTCCCCAAATATTGAATTTTCCCTTTCTGGATCCTGTTATTGCTTTTGCTGAAAATTACCATCCTTTTTACCTCTGAGACAACGGGGACTTCGGCTTGTACTAAGTTAGTTGACCTGTTCGAGAAAGTTTTACTTTCACTAAGCTAATTCTCTTTCACTAAGTGTTTCCAAACCTAATTTTTTAAATTAATTTTTTCGTTTATGTGCTGTTTTTTCTCAACTTTCTGTCATTCATCTATCCTGAGGCTCTATAAGTAGACCAAAAGATGGTTACCTTACATGATTCGGCTCGAAAATGCCACTTGTTAGAAACCTTCGAATGACTTCTAAAAATTTTTGGTCTGCGTATGTTTTTGCGTTTAGTACTTATTAAAAAATTTATCTTACTATCATTATTAGGTTTTTGGGTTCCATTAGAGCTGTTCTTGTTTATGCTGAGTGATCGAATAAATTCTAATGCTTATAAATCGCTGAAACCTTTCTCCATTTTCTCTCATTTTGTTTTTTTACTGTTAATGAACTAGTGCCATAAAATTATGTGTATTTCCCTTCCCCTCCTTAACAGGCCATGTGAGGCCTTTGTGGGGACAATAAATTAGAGTTGGACAAGGAAATTGGAGTTGGAGTTGGGGACAAGAAATTGGCTTAAGCGATTTATTAAAACATTACTCCATTTTCTCTTGTTTTTTTTTTTTTTTTTTTTTTTTTTTTTTTACTGTTTATGAACTAGTGCCTTAAAATTATGTGTATATTTCCCCTCCTTAACAGGCCATGTGGGGCCTTTGTGGGGACCAGCACGACGTATTTCTTGAATTAATTTGTTTTTTTGTGACAAATACATCTTATCGCTCGGGAAGTATAGTTTATGCAGAAATACAGAAGATAGAATGGAATACGGAAGATAAAAGTAAAAATATGCAGAACATAAGGGATTGTTGCGATCAAGTGTACAGGAGAATCTACAAGTTAGCTCTTATTTACAGCTTATTTAGCTGATAATTGTTGCTAATAAAGTAGCTAATATTGATTAGCTTCCCATGCAGTCTGCTACTTTGTGCAAGTCTATTGCTTTGGGAAAATTTGAGAGCCTTAGAATGTCTTAGTTTGTCGCTTTTTTGGTACTTCCGGTCCTTCCCTATCTACCCATTTGGCAGTTATTCACTGATCACTTTTCGTTATTATTTATTTTTTTGGTGTTGAGTGTTTACATGCAGGTGTGTTTTCTTTTTATATTTTTGTTGTTGTATTTCCTGTATTTCCTTCTTAAAGAATCAAATCTCGAGATGAAATCAAAGATTGGCCAGTTAATCGATTCAGTGTGACAATGTTGTCTTAGGAGTTGTTGGTCGCTGTTGAAATCTGTGACTTTAATATGAGTCACATTTCGGGTCAAAGCCAAAGAAGTACTTTCATACAAGTTTATTACCTTTTCTTGAAAAGAGCCCTTTCCACAGTGGCTACCAATTTTACGACACATTTTGTTTGGAGTAACACTTTTAAAGTAGAAACATCTATTTCTAGATCAAAATAGATCTGTTCTAAAGTGTTTCTAATTTTCTAAGAGCCAAGTATGCAAACCTATTTAATGGTGACTCACTGGCAGACTGATATGTCATTCATCTTTGATTTAATGCTTATAAGGTTAAAAAATGGGGGGTTAAGACATCTCTAGACAATCTTCTGTGTTGGCTTAAACTTTCTTTGATTGAAAGAATGAGAAATATATTTTTTTTTTTATAGAAATGGGATTTTCACACCAATCTTATTAAAAAAAGAAAGTAAAGAGCATGACATCTCGTTTCGTGACCCCTCAGCCAGGAAGTGCAATCGGGGTTGGGGGCCAGCCATCTTGTGCTTTCGCACTGCCTTCCTGTTTACTGTTCCCAGATTTCTTAGGATACCATTTAGATTGAGGTTAACTCTGACTGAGCTTATATGGTAAAGCCATTGACCCCGTTCCAAACCAACTAATCAGTGATACCAGGATTTAAACCCCTGTACTCACGGACAAAGTATTTCAGCTCTGGCGTGCTAATCGCTCGATTAGGACGGCTAAGACACCAATACTAGGCTCGACATATAAATTTTTATAGTAAATAATACATATATATATATATATATATATATATATATATATATATATATATATATATATATATATATATATATATATATATATGTATGTATATAGGGAGTTTATGTATGAATGAAGTACGCGTATGTTCGTTTGTTTCCTGTGACCATACATTAAAACAACTAAAGAAAAAAAGATTGAAACGTTGAACTTTCGTACAACTATATTGAAACCGTTTAAATGGTTACAAACAAACATATATCCTCCCTCCTCACCCACCCCACACAAAAGTAAAAAAATTTAACGAAGAAAAATGGTGATAATTTCAGCCAGTGAAAAATGAAGAATGATATGCAGATATTTCGGTCGAGATCTCTGCCCATCCACCCTTAGTGCAAGAAAATGAAATAATTAGCTAAAAAGCAGATAAAAGTCCTCAGGTCAGAGCAAAAATAAAACAAACACTAAATTAGAAAATTCTTTCAAAAACTAGATAAATTTTTTTACAACGCCCCCCATCCACACACACGCATATAGGAAAACCCATAAAGCTAGATTTAAAACGACACATGCCCTAGTACAGCCTTAGATCCACGTGGAGTGAAAACTGGAAATTTATGACAGTGTTAGCTGGCGCTGTTATTAAAAAGCAGAGTCACCAATGCCGTCTAGCGTTTAGTAACTTTGTTTACTAAAAAATGCCAATTAGCCATCACTTACAGAGAAACTTTCGTTTTGACCCTATACGTTGTATACTAATCATATAAAATATCCAGTTTCTTAAATTTTTTTTTAGTTTTTTACGAAGTCACCAGCCGTTGCTCTAAAAGTGGTGCTCATGCTTTTGATCCTTTCTTTCCTATGTCAAATCTCTTAAGGTTCAATTCATACAAGTTTTCGAATCTTTTTAGCCTGAAGGCTTAAATGACTTACTCTTGCTGATGGAGTGGGGAAGGGGAGGAACACCTTTTCTTTTTCTAGTAGCTTAATATACAACATGTTCCAAATTGTCTTATGATATTAGTATTTTTCCTATTCCTTATCTATTTGGTAAGAAAATGTGGTTTCTAAAGCGAACGTTTTTTGGCGTTTATAGCCATTGGGAGATATTGTATCATCTTCAGTAATAAACGTGGGTTTTTACCCATTGCTGTTTTTGTTTGAATTTTGAAGATAGATTCAAGTGTTTAAGGCATGTCATTTTTCTCTTGCTTTCTTTTTTTAATTCGTTAAAGTTCTAGATAGGGAGGGGAGGGGGTTTCAAAAAAGGATAAGACCCTTACTATCCCTAGTAAGACCCTTACAATGGTGAGACCATTGGGTAGTTTTCTTAATTCTGGGAAGGATTTAACCCGGGGAGATTTAGTTAGTGGGGTGTATAAAATTCCTTGTTCCTGTGAAAAGTTCTATATTGGTAGAACTCCCTAATAATTTACTGAAAGATTTATTGAGCATCGCAACTCAATAGAAAAAAACCCTACAACTAAGAAAGCCTCCCGAAACTTTTGTTTCGGCTCTAGCTGAACATACATTCTTTTATCCAGAACATTTTATACAATTTGATGAGGCTACATCCATTTCTAATGATAGAGGTTTATCTCAGTGGTCGAGGGAGGCTATAGAAATTAAAAAACATACATTTGCTAATATTTAAATAAATAGAGACACAGGGAATTTAAATATTGACCCAATTTATAATATTCTTTTGAAAAATGAACCAATAGTCGATGGGGGAATTAAAATTTTACACAATCACCAGGGGACAAGATTACCCACTAGATAAATTAGAGTTGCTTCAATGTTAGCTTACAAGAGGATTATTTCGCAACAGAATAATTAACTAAGTTTCAATTTTCATACTTTTTCCTCAGTTGCTCTTTGATTCTCATTTTAGTAACTCAAATAGCTGCTTTTCCCTACGTGGATAAGTAGCGACAATTGTATTTATTATTATTGGTGGTGGTTTTTATTTGTTTTTAGATTAGTTTTCTTTTAATTTTCTATCTTGTGCTGAAGACGCCTTGTTTGGATACAAGCGTCGTCTACTGGCCGTCGTCTCGTTTGAAGTTTTCTTTTTGTAGAGTTTTATCTCTCTTGGTTGTTTTTTACTAAAACCTGATATAGAATATTTTAAAGAATTTTAGAAAGTGTGTTTTAAATTTTAGAAAAAAAACCGAATAGGGCTGAAGTCCCACTAAAATCGTTCGCGTTGGGTCCAAAACCTAGTGCCAAATAAATTTAAGCTTTAACCAAAGCCACATAAAAAAGAAGTTTTTTACAAGGCTAACGCAACTGTTGTCCTGTCTTCTATGCAGTTTTCAAGCCTTATAAACAACAAAAGAGAAGAGGTAAGAGCTTGAAAACACCGAGGACTCGGCTCCCCTTTCTGATATATACCCAGGGATGTGGTTAGCTGCAACGGTTGGCTGTACAAAAATAATTCAGTGGAATTCAATTGCACTTTTTAACCTGGAAGTATATGACTGTATTCTCTCTTTTTCTCTTTGGTGATTACGTTATTATCTTATAGGCTATAACTTTGACAATGAATGTGCTGAATTTCGAGAATTTTATGAAACAGTCGACCAACTCTCTCAAGCTTTTAGTGCAAGGTGAGTACTGATTTATATTCAGATCGCGTTCCGCGAAGTTTGAATTTTCTGCCATTGTGTTTTAACAATAAGCATCATTTACTGTCTTCAATAGTAAAACAAAGTAGCACTTTGCCAGAAGCACCGTAATTTGGGATTTTACCACTTCCAAAAGAACTTTTAAGGGATTAGCGTGATAATACAATATTAATAGGCCCGGAAGGTGTTTCTCTATTAATAAAAGCCGTTTTTAGATGTTAACTATGAATTTTTACTGTTTTCTTGAGTTTTGGCATATTTACCCACAAAAGCTTTTTGAGTGAGGGGGTCACGTATGCAAAAATTTTACAATTAAAAACAGGCTTAAAAAACGCTTTGTTCAGTAAATGTTTTTTTTTTGCGGAGGTAAATTACGCCTGATAATTATTTTTTTTTCTCCAAACAAAAAGGTATACCCACCCTTTTTGCAGGTACCCTGTGTTTTGGGTTTCTTAGACACGAACTTGCTATCCATTAATACTGTGTTTATACCTCTTTTATACTCCAGCTTAAGAAAAGTCGTTATGTCTTTTTAAAAAAATTAGCATTAGGTGGAGGACAGCAGCCCCCTTAAAACCCCTGACTATGTCCTTGGTGCTAAATTGTTATCTTTCAAGTCTCTTATACCCGTCTCATTGATCTTTTAATACTTGGTATGACCGACTTATATTTTATTATAAATAGATTTTTAGTACCTGAAATTTTCATATGACGTGTTAAACTAAAAGTAAATATGTTCAGTTCTAAAGTTTCAGATGTTCAGCCATCCAAAACTTATTAATCTAGAATGTAGGTCATAAGTTATGAAAAAAAGAAAAGAAAAACTCTCGAATTCAATTCTTGTTTTTTTCTGTAGTCTTGGAGGTCAAAATTGTGTTTTTCTACTTGAGGTCGGACCCCAAGCTTGAAAATCTCCAAATGACCCTTAAGAATTTCCTAAACTGAATATGCTCACTTCTATAGATTAGTCTAAGAAAATTAAGAGACTATGACTCTAGTAATATAGAACTATATCAGACTCAGGGTTGTATGCAGGGCGAGCTTTGAGGCCTGGGCCTGCCCAGTGTCCTAGATTTTTTCCAGATTTTTGAGAGTTTCATATCCAAATTATTAAATAATGTTGTTTTTTATTCAGCCCTCCTCCTGAAAAATGCAAATGCCTGATCACAGTCAAGGAGTGTAAAGAAAAGGAAAAAAACTTCTCATATTTAAGTTTTGTATGATTCTGTGGTTTTGAAGATCAGAATCAGATTTCTCCCTTTGTGGCTAGATTCCAAGCTTGGGAAGGAATCAAATATCAATACTAGATTTTTATCATCTTCTAATTTTGATGATTCAAATGATGGAAGAATATTCGCCATCGTTGGAATGTGAACCCACGAACTTTTGTTTGCTAGACCGGTAATTTTGTATTGTTGTACGTTTGCTAATTTGTTTATTTTTGATGAGCTATATCCTCCTCATGACGAGCTGCCTCCTAGCAACTATTGTGGACATTAAAATAGACCTACGTGATGAAAGATGCAACATTAAAAAACAGTCCTGTCTTCCACTATTCTGCCTGCTCAACCTCCCATGGTTCAGCTTAATTAGGGGCTTATTTTAAGTTTCAACATCAAGTAGGCTATTTGAAATGGATAAGAAACGCACGTGGGCAGGTACTTTCAGCAGGAAAAGTAGCCATTAACTAACATCAATGATACAACAATTTTTTATTATTTTAAAAATACTATTATTGATTTTTTAGGAGACATTCATTTAGCTTCTTTTGCATTTATTAAAAATGCAGGACGGGTGAAGATTTACATTCAATTGTAATTAATGGCCTCGCTTCTCTTACTGTCGTCTCAATAATATGAGTGTTGTCATATCTATCAAAAAGAAAAAATCAAAATAATTTTGGAAAATAAAAAAGAAAAAATTAATAAAATAATTTTGGTCTTAAAATGATTCATTTTAAGCCCAAATGAAATATAAAAGTTTTACATAATTGAATATTTTTTATTTTTTTGTCAAGGTTTTTCTAAGAGATGGGAGGGGGACTCGGGCAAGTTTATAGTGGGCAGGAATATACTTTTCTGTTTATAGACATATTTACTGGAACATAAAAGCCCCAAAGCAATCGTTTGTATAGTAATCTAATAAGAAATTAGACCATTTTGCAATTTCTTTGTCAAAAATACTAAGAGAAGATAATTCCACCACTAGAAACAGATAACATATTTTATGTGATGTTGTATTTCGTGGAAACCTACCTAAAATCATAGATCTTCTGGACGGTGGAGTAAATCCGTGTGTGGAGTAATCTATAGAGTATGGAGTGTAAATGTATGGAGTATAAAATCTGTGTATGGAGTCTGGACAGTGGAGTAAATCCAAATAGTGATGGAAGCGTGAAAATAGTTTCTTAAGATTCATTAAGTAAGACGGTGGTTTTAAATTTAAAGTGATCCCTTTTTCAATTGACTTCCGAGCCGTAACATAGTCAAAACTGTCAATAAAAAAAAGTGTATATATGCTAGATACACTCTTTTGGTTTTGGAAAGTCAGGCAAAAGATCTGATACGCTGTAAAAGTGAGATACGGATTTATCCAGCCGTAAGAGATACAGTAACTTCTCATATACCTATCGATTCAACGCAAAAATTATGTAAGAAGCGATCCTTAACTAAAAATCGGGAAAAGCTGCTGATACACTGTTTTAGGGTTGGACCGCCGAGCTAAGGAGCTAAGGTCTCTCCGAGCTAAGGTCTCTTAGGTGTATCCTATCTACTGCATAGTCATCCTTAGACGAAGCTTTCTATTCGTTATCGTTCTTATTAGCTTACTTTCGTCAAAGAGTCGTATATATGAAAGAGTCGTGCATATAAGAGGGGCTGCCCCTTCCTCAACTCTTACTCTGTACGCTACAATTTGACCTTTCACCCTGATTCTTTCAGTAGTTTGAGTAATCAAAGACAGCTGAAACACAAAGGCCGTTGGGATAGAATGAGAAGTGTTTTTACTGAAATTTAAGACTTTAGAGTAACGAGCCAGGGTTGAGGAACGGGCAGCCCCCTTGTATACAGAATAATTTCTGTTCGTTTTAAGTTTTGATGTTGCTTCTTACTTCAAGTTGAAAGACCTTGTTTTTTTGTATATTTAATAGCATTAATAACACTAAAGCAGAGGACGGTTCTATTTTTTTATTCAGCTTAATATTGAAGCAAGACAAAATCACACGAATATCTGGACGTTGGTTCGAAAGAAGAGTAAGGCTTTGTTTCTGATACACGTCTTATAGGTGAACTAATACAAGGTTAAATGTTACACAAGTTTGCACGAACACTCTGCAACTCGTGTATCAGCTTCCTAAGAAATCCTTCTGACTCCTGTTACATCCATTAAATAGACCTTTAGAGCACTAAGGGGCAGATAGTTTTGCTAGAACTGACTAGGGATCTCCTCAGAGTATCCGACGGGATTCCTACAATTCATAATGTGCACAAACATGTATAAGATCTAAATTTAATCACTGGTTATATATTTGTAACAACTCATTAATTAGCAGGAAATGAAACTTACAAAGCTGTTGTTTATGAGTCTTCGACTAGGGTGGCCGTCGAATTTTAAAACTCCATTCCAATTCCTGTGGTGTTAACTCTTGGTCATCGTCCCAATCCTACTTCAAATTAATAATTTGTAGTAAGGCCAAAATTTTGAGCGAAAGAGCCGTTGGCAACGAACACTCTTTCTATGTCGTCATGAAGTCTGTGGTGTAATTTTTTTTCCAAAAACACAGAAGTCCATTACTATGACATTTTTCCCTTCCTTTTAATTTGTCTTCAGAGCATGTTATAGAAGGGATATTTAATGTTGCAGGAGATATATTCTTATCAAGGTGCATTACGTTGTTTTAACCTCCTTGAGGTTACTACTTATCTCAAAATAGCTACAAGTATCCCCTCATATAGAGCAATAAAATTGTATGAAATGTTTTGAGGGAATTTTTAATTGTATGAATGCTGGCCAAGTCCAAAATAGCAGAGAAAGACTTGAAAAATATTATTAGCTTGTGTTAGAAGGAATATGAACTATTATATTGTAATGTTCTTTTTCTGTGATTTAAATTCTGTTGATGCCGTTAGTTTGGGGGGAGGGTCGGATTTAAAAAAAAAATTGTAAAAAAAGTCTTTAACAAAGAAACATTTTATGTTGCAAATTTTTATGGTTTTGTTCATGTTTTTGAAAATTCACTTCAGCCCCCTTTGAATGATGTCATATAGCCCTAGGTTTTTAAAAAAATACCGAAAAAAAATAAAGGGATTTTTACTTTATAATATGCCGCAAATATCAATGAATCATATTTCCTTGTTTTCCCCCAGTTTTATCTGTTTTAGAATCAGTTGTCATTTTTACGAAAATAATGCTTGATTCAAATATATTTTTCAACAATTTAACGTATTTTGCAATATTTGGATAAATATGAATGTTTCTGTGGAAGAAATAATCATTTTTTCATACCTTTCCCTCCACCTGGAAGCATTTTGAGGTTCCTTCCCTTGGAACAATTTTCATGGGTGTGTATGTACCAGCCTTTAAAATAGAGAAGCTATCTGTGTGAATTCGGGCTTGAATGATATAGGTTGAAAACTTTTCATAAGGCATTTTTCTTATATTTTTTAAAAGAGAATATGTTTTTCTTTTATTAGCATTGTATATTTATGCTTCATTAGAAAGTATATTTTACAGGAAAGCCGTTTCCATATTTTAAATGTCTATTACTTATGAATTTGAATTCTTTTGTTCTCATGACTTCAATTTTTGATTTTTTGGCAACCCTTCCCCTTCAATATTTGTCCTCATCTGATGGCCGGTTGATGTGTGGAATAAATAGCGCTGGATGGGTTGTCCGTATAATACTAAGTTTGAGCTTCTTTGAAAACTATTTCATTCATTGACAATTAATTATACTAATTCAATAAAAATTTGAAATTATATAAGTCAAAATTAATTACCAAGGTTGCATACTCTTTTATCTCACCAAAAGTCAATATGTGGGGTTTTGATGATTATGTACAACTTAGTCTTACACACGGAGGGGTATTTCTTGGAGCCTGCTCAAATTCTACAGAAAATCTCATAATTTTAAGAACCTTTTGTCGACTCACTTATGTCTTTACATAATTTCCTGTTTATCCAATGATTTTAATCCCCCCTCCTCTAATTACACCTCCCCAGGTAAATCATTCGTGCCAGGTGTATAGATCTATATTTGAAGCTTCATGTGTCTTTACATAATTTCCTGTTTATCCAATGATTTTAATCCCCCCTCCTCTAATTATACCTCCCCAGGTAAATCGTTCGTGTCAGGTGTATAGACCTATATTTGAAGTTTCATGTGTCTTTACATAATTTCCTTTTTATCCAATGATTTTAATCCTCCCTCCTCTAATTACACCTCCCCAGGTAAATTGTTCGTGCCAGGTGTATAGACCTATATTTGAAGCTTCATGTGTCTTTACATAATTTCCTGTTTATCCAATGATTTTAATCCCCCCTTCCTCTAATTACACCTCCCCAGGTAAATCGTTCGTGCCAGGTGTATAGACCTATATTTGAAGCTTCATGTGTCTTTACATAATTTCCTGTTTATCCAATGATTTTAATCCCCCCTCCTCTAATTACACCTCCCCAGGTAAATCGTTCGTTCCAGGTGTATAGACCTATATTTGAAGCTTCATGTGTCTTTACATAATTTCCTTTTTATCCAATGATTTTAATCCTCCCTCCTCTAATTACACCTCCCCAGGTAAATTGTTCGTGCCAGGTGTATAGATCTATATTTGAAGCTTCATGTGTCTTTACATAATTTCCTGTTTATCCAATGATTTTAATCCCCCCCCTTCCTCTAATTACACCTCCTCAGGTAAATCGTTCGTGCCAGGTGTATAGACCTATATTTGAAGCTTCATGTGGCTTTACATAATTTCCTTTTTATCCAATGATTTTAATCCTCCCTCCTCTAATTACACCTCCCCAGGTAAATTGTTCGTGCCAGGTGTATAGACCTATATTTGAAGCTTCATGTGTCTTTACATAATTTCCTGTTTATCCAATGATTTTAATCCTCCCTCCTCTAATTACACCTCCCCAGGTAAATTGTTCGTGCCAGGTGTATAGACCTATATTTGAAGCTTCATGTGTCTTTACATAATTTCCTTTTTATCCAATGATTTTAATCCTCCCTCCTCTAATTACACCTCCCCAGGTAAACTGTTCGTGCCAGGTGTATAGACCTATATTTGAAGCTTCATGTGTCTTTACATAATTTCCTGTTTATCCAATGATTGTAATCCCCCCCCTTCCTCTAATTACACCTCCCCAGGTAAATCGTTCGTGCCAGGTGTATAGACCTATATTTGAAGCTTCATGTGTCTTTACATAATTTCCTGTTTATCCAATGATTTTAATCCCACCTCCTCTAATTACACCTCTTCAGGTAAATCGTTCGTGCCAGGTGTATAGACCTATATTTGAAGCTTCATGTGTCTTTACATAATTTCCTGTTTATCCAATGATTTTAATCCCCCCTCCTCTAATTACACCTCCCCAGGTAAATCATTTATGTCAGGTGTATAGACCTATATTTGAAGCTTCATGTGTCTTTACATAATTTCCTGTTTATCCAATGATTTTAATCCCCCCTCCTCTAATTACACCTCTCCAGGTAAATCGTTCGTGCCAGGTGTATAGACCTATATTTGAAGCTTCATGGGTGATTTGGAAAACTAGACAAAATGAATTTATTATAACATTGCAATAAACTAAAATAATAGCAGATTTGACTGAATAAACCAACTATTGACGCACAAAATTTAATTTTAATAAAATTAAAAAGCAAACAAGTACTACTTTGGATTAAAACGCATAATTTCTAGTAAAAATTCACAAATAAATATTTTGCCGTGCCATATAACAATCAGAAAAATAATAACTCAAGTACAAAATTAATTCCAGTCTAGGCCCTATGTATACTGAAAAGTCAAGAAAATTCTTATCTTTTATTTTATTTATTTATAGCTCCTACGCATAAGATACAAAAAAGAGCGAAAAGCCTGAAAAGTACCATAAAAGAAGAAACACGCTTTCTTAGAATTTTTTTTGCCCCATTTTTACCCAAAAATTTTGAAAAGAAAAGTGAAACTTTCTAGCAGTAACAAGTCATTTAAACTAGGGTGCCCTAAATTCTGTTTTACCAGGAGAAGATAATTTTTTTTTCTTATTTATTAGATATTTAGTTGCTTTTGCTAATTGATGATATAGCCACTCTTGATTTATAAGAATTGAAACTGGTGCTTATGTTAAAAAGACAACAACACACAAACATCATCTAGCATTTTCCAACTGCTTTACCGAAACAGCAGCATACATGTCTTTTTAGGTATTTTAAAATGCAGGGGGGGGGGGTTGCAAAGAAAAAAAATATGCTTCCAGTAGGTCTAGCAGCTTAAAGTAAACTAGCCAACTTAAACAAAGTGTCCAGCTGATGAAGTCCAAATATCCGACTGCCTTAGAAAGTTTTTACTTTTTTAAAGGCGCTGCCAGACGCTACACTGTGATTGGCACTGCTATTTTCAATCCCTGTCTTTCCGTCTTAAATCCCCAAAAATCTAGTTCTTCTAAGTTTCTTACTTTTTTCGTATTTTTGTAGATGAGATCCTATGAATTTAGTTGGAGGGTGCAAAATTGTTTATTTTTCATTTTCTCAAGGGGAACACGCAAAAAACGATTTTTCAATTAAAATACCATAAAAAAGTTTTTTTTTCAAAGTTAAGGGAAGGGGCAAAATTTAGGCCCCCCTCCGAATAAAGCTATTTTGTACTGTGGAATAGAAAAAAATTTAAGAGGAAAATATTTTAAAGTTCTTCCACTAAAAATATAATTAGCGATCCTTAATAATGTCTAATTAGCATAATTTGCTAGGCCTGCAAGGACATCTGTAAATTGCCGAAATTTCCGAATTGATAAATAATATTGACAGTGTAATATTTAGTAACTATGAGCCAAAAGTATTTTTTTACTCATAATAACCGAGCAGAATTACAAATAGATTATATGCGATAAAATCAACCAAAATTTAAAAGGTGGGATCTTGGTACACTTTGGGATAGAAGAATTTAAACCGCAAAATTTTAAAAGACTTCTTCTAAAAATGTACACAGCAATCCTGCTAATTTCTAATTTGGCTCATCTGGTTGGACGTGCAAGGACAACCGTCCATTGCCCAAACTTCCGCTTTTAATGAGTAATGTTCTGTTTTTGTTGGAAAACTTTCACTCTCCGCTGGGTTTATTTGTAGAACAGTTTTTCACTGACTTTTAGTACATAGTTACTTAGCAAGTAGGGTTGAGGATGTGTGTTGCGCTTCCTTTGCAGTATTTTAATATTCTTTTTCGACGCATGAATTGTTATTTAAAAAAAAATATTAACAAGCTAGATTAATCTTTTCTAGGGAATGTTTGTAATAAAATTTCAGCGGACTGACATATTTGTCTCACGACTAGGGGAGGTTTAAAAAGAAAGCGGATGTATTTTTAAGAGGAACAGGCATAATTTTATTTACCGCAAAATTGAAGACAGTTGGGTTTTGTCACTTCAAAGAGTACTGCGTGGAAATGTTTTGCGAAAGTGACATGCTGTCTTACAGAATTTTTACTAAATAGGCAACTAATCAAAGAAGATGTTTGCGAATCTAATTAATCTAATTAAATTCTAAGAGCTGATGTATTTATCTGGCATCCAAAAGTGAAGATAATAGATGACAAATATTATTACTGTGGTATTTCAAAAGAGGATATGTTGAGCAAGAAAACGTTCAAATGGAGATAAGTCCATTTATTAGATAATAAAAACAGATACAAAAGTCTGGATATTTATACCACACATACAGCAATCGTCATCAACTGATAAACTGAGCATATCTGTTATATTTGAGTATATCGGCTGATAACGATCACTGTATATGTGGTCGAGATATCCAGACTTTTGTATCTGTTTTTACTGACTAATAAATGGACTTGTCCTCATTTTAACGTCTTATTTGTTCGTCATTGAAAGGCAGTGTCGTCTTAGAAAATAATACTTAATTTAAGGTATTACGTCAAAAAGAAGGTATCCACGATTTTTTCAGATGGGGGGGGGGGGGGTAAAAAACTTTAAAAAACGCATAAAGTATTTGTTTATATTCATTTCTGATACGTTTTTACGAGTTAGGAAACATTGGGGGAGGGTCAATAACCTACCCCCCTGGATACGGTATTAATGTGGATTTATTTCTTCTGATTAAGCTGTCAAGTGTGAGAAAGATTTACTAAAAATTTTCCAGAGAAATTGTCCAAGAATAGTCTAAGTTCTTTGGACTATAGTGGACTATAATTGTTCATAATGAATGAAAAGTCAAAATAGCTTGACCGCGTTTTACAGTGGATGACAGGTTGCCAAAGTATGTGCTTTTTGACCATCCGTTGGTGGCAGAAGGTCGTTCACAAACGGGACGAAGAAGGGTAATAAGGAAGGATTTAAGGGAAATCAGAACTTCATGGGAGGGCAGAGAGCAAATCTTTATGTAGGCTGGGGTGGAGAAAGAGCGTGCTCAGCTTTGTTTGACCTCAGGCTGCTTGATGCTGCAGTGAGTTATTAGCAATAGTAGTAGTTTGCTTTTAAAAAAACATACTAACCATGTTAACCTTATAAAAGTACTGATAAGAAGAGCTAAAATAATGTGGTAGCACATATTTTTTCGTGTGTTGTGAGTTGTGATGGAAGGAAATTTGAATAGTCCTAAGTTTGACATTGAACCTAAAGTTTCGAGTTCCGTATAGAAAATATGTCGTATCTTTGACAGGTTTCTGTTTTTTTTTTTTTTTTTTTTTTTTATTACAGACTTCATGAAACAGGGGAGAGTCTGGGCTACAATGTATTCAGGTCCTCGCAAAGAGTCTGAGAAATTTGTGAGAATTAAAACCAACACTAATATCAAAGTTTAGACCCTCCACAAGAACAGAGGCTGGTCTGGAGTCCCATCAAAATAAAGAGTATACTACCATTGTATTATACGCACAAATACACACACACATAATACTGTCGCAAGCTTTCTCTGCAATCCTGATATGTTAAGTTAGGTTACTTGAATGCCCTATTTAGCAGAATCAATTTCCCGTTGGAAATGCATTTGCCATGACAATACACAAGTGGCAAGGCTTTTGAATTTTTTGGCGTCAATCTCCGTACTCCTGTTTTCAATGATGGTGTGTTATATGTGGCATTTTCTCCTGTTAAAAGATACTGTAGTTTAAACGTTCTGCTACCTCCTAAAAATGAACGACGAACATATAATGCTGTGTGGAAGGAAGTATTGACAACTGTCAACAAAACATCTTATGGTTAGAATTATATGCTTAAAAAAGTTTAATTAAACGAGCGATAATTGTATATGTATGTGTTCATCGATTTTTCCTCGTTTTTTTGTTTTTTTTTTAAACTAGCATATTGACATTTATGCCACAAGAATAATCTAAATAGATGTGGAGTTTAAGGAAGAATTTGTATTTTCCCAGGGTTGTTCTATCGAGCTTATGGTGACGCCATGACATCTAGAAGAATTTCACATTATCTGCGGTTAAAAGACAAGCGATAATGGGGGTCGATATATATAAGGCTTCCGCATAGTTGGGCATGAAACTGGTGACTAAAACTAGCAACTCACCGCAGCTCCAAGCCGCCTGAGGCGAACAGAGATATGCACGCTACGCCTCCATTCCAATCTACTCAGAACACCCCTCTTTAGATCTTCCTGTAAAGTCCTATTTCCATTAAATCATTCTTTACGACGTCCACGTCCTAACCGTGGACAACCTGTTTTCCGTTTAGCCCTAGACAGCTGGCATAAAAGGACAATCTTTGGTAATATATTATCTTTGATCCACAGAACGTACCCTAGCTATATCAACCTTTTTCTTGTTATAGCCGGAGAAAGCGAGATTAAACCATACTTTTCGCACAGCCTACTGTTTAAAATACGGTCAGTCAGTTGGGTACCCTTAAGAATCCGTAGGCAATTTCCCTGGAAACATCTAGCAAATCTTCCTCCATTTGTCGAAGCGCCCATGCTTCATAACCATACTTGACCACTGTCATTACTGTAGCCTCCGTTAGTCTAATCTTGGCTCGCAGACTTATCTTCCTAATCTTCCGAACTTTTTTCAACTGTGAAAAAAAACTGGGAAAGTTTTTTTCTCCCCATTTAATTCCATATTCTCCCATCGCCTTTCTGAGCCCTTTAAGACAAATTCCATCTAAATGATCCATATAATTAGAGATAGAACACAACCCTAGTGACCCTTTCAGGGTTACCCTTCCTCCGTTACTCTGAAAGGGTCATCTTATTTTAGTTTTGTGTTTTGTTTTAAGTTTTTTTTTTATTTTATCAGTTCTATTCTGCACTGAGGACGGTCAAGCGGAGTTCTTGACCGAAATATCTGCATTTTTTTTTTCACTAGCTGCTATTGTCCTCGTTTTTCTCTTCTTCGTGAAATTATGTTTTGTCATGATTAGCAAGTGTGGTCTCAGAAATTATTTACCTACTTAGCTCCTGATTTAATACGAAACCAGCTACTAACCTTATTTCCTACCTTAACTGCAGCAGTGTTATTCCCGTACTTAGCACTAGTCACTTTAATCTATTTGTCAGGTTTTCAAAAATATATATTATTATTGTATTATAATAATTACCCCCTCAGCTGCCAGTTTCAGCTTCAATGGCTCCATCTCTATATAGGTCCCGTCTTTTTTCGCATATCTATGTTGGTTTTCGTAAAGAGAATATGAACAATATCCGTTTTTTTTGGATACCCATTCCACTTTTTTTTCATAATATTACAGTAGTATGAAAAAGTATTATGAAACAGTATTATGAAATATAATATTTTCATAGTTTTTTCATACATCACATAATAATTAAAAATCTCCACACCATACCCTACGCACATTCACAACGAGATATAGCTATCACAAGCGGTAAGGTCTTTTCGCAGTCAAGATTTATCTAAAATTCAGGGCTAGATAAAGGAGTTAAAACAGCTCTCTTTGTATATTTAAAGATGCTTAGAGAATATAATTCTCAATCCGTCATACGCGAAATATTGAAATTACGGGGGGGGGGATTCAATATTTGCTAAAGATAAAAAGTATATCTATCAGCATCAACACTTGTTACGAAAACCATCAATACAGATATTATTCCTCATTGTTGATTTTTCAAGATAATTTTTGAACTTGATACTTCAAACCATTTTCATTCTAAGATAACTGTATGGTTAAAGCTATTGATGAAAGTTATTACACTAGTAAAGGGAATGTAGCCAACATATTAATGGCGGAAACAGAGTCCTGAACTTTGAGCGACAATTAATTCTTATTTTTATAGTGAATTACATAAAAAAAACTAGTTTTTTTAACTGAAAGTAAGGAGTGACATTAAAACTTAAAACGAACAGAAATTACTCTGTATATGAAATGAGTTGTCCCCTCCGCAATCCCTCACTTTTTACGCTAAAGCTTTTAATTGTTTTAAAAAGCAGAATTGTGGCAAAGAGTCAAACTTTAGCGTAAAGAGCGAGGGATTGCGGAGGGGACAACCCATTTCATATACGGAGTAATTTCTGTTCGTCTTAAGTTTTAATGTCGCTCCTTACTTTCAGTTAAAAAAACTAGTTTTTTTTATGTAATTTCTGAACGTTTTTGAATTAATGCATGTTTGATTTTGGCTCTCCACACATAAATTATTAAAATGAAATTTGCATATTAATTCCTTTTTTGGCTAAATGGCTTTCTCTTAGTTTTGATCAGACGATTTTGAGAAATAAGGGATGGGAAAGGAGGCCTAGTTGCCATGCAATTTTTCGGTTACATAAAAAGGCAACTATAAATTTTTATTTTTAACGAATTTTTCTATTAGTAAAAAATATACGTAACTTAAGAATTATCTTACGTAACAAACTTTTATATTCTTTAATTTTTATTATGTATATGAGAGGGTTTGTACCCTCGTTAATACCTCGTTCTTTACACTAAATCGCAAGTTTTGTCCCAATTCTTTAAGAATGACCCCTGAATCAGAAAGGCCGTAGAATGAATAGTTGAAATTACTAAAAATACTATAGCATAAAGAGCGAGGTATTTATCTCCTCCTAAATACCTCGCTCTTTATGCTAAAGTATTTTTAGAACCCCTCACATGCGTAATAATCTCTGTTCGTTTTAAGTTTCAATGCTACTCTTTACTTTCAATTGAAAAAAAAAATTCCATGTTTATTTTTTCATTGTTTTTTATAGTAATTTTAGAAAATCCTGCGCCCTTTTCATTGAATTTCTGTTCCCCCATGACACATTTCTCCATGGAAAGATCCTCCCACATAGCCCCCTCCCCTCAACCCCCACCCCAAAACCAAAAAAAATCCCCTGAAACCGACTGTACACTTCCCAATAACCATTATTATATGTAAACACTGGTCGAAGTTTGTAAGTTGCAGCCCCACCCCCAGGGACTTTGGGGAGTAAGTCATTCCCAAAGACATAGTTATTATGGTTTTTGACTATGCGGAACAAAATGGCTATCTCAAAATTTTGATCTGTTGACTTTGGAGAAAAAATGAGCGTGGGAGGGGGCCTAGGTGCCCTCCAATTTTTTTGGTCACTTAAAAAGGGCACTAGAACTTTTCATTTCCGTTAGAATGAGCCCTCTTGCGACATTCTAGGACCACTTGGTCGATACGATGACCCCTGGGAAAAAAAAAAAAAAAACAAAAAAAAAAAAAAAACAAACAAATAAACACGCACCCGTGATTTGACTTCTGGCAAAAAATTCAAAATTCCACATTTTTGTAGATAGGAGCTTGAAACTTCTACAGTAGGGTTCTCTGATACGCTGAATCTGATGGTGTCATTTTCGTTAAGATCCTACGACTTTAAGGGGGCGTTTCCCCCTATTTCCTAAATAAGGCAAATTTTCTCAGGCTCGTAACTTTTGATGGGTAAGACTAAACTTGATGAAACTTATATATTTGAAATCAGCATTTAAATGCAATTCTTTTGATGTAGCTACTGATATCAAAATTCAATTTTTTAGAGTTTTGGTTACTATTGAGCCGGATCGCTCCTTACTACAGTTCGTTACCACGAACTGTTTGAAAGAAAAAATTATATAAAAAGCAAATCTAACTAAAAAGGGAAATAAAAGCAAATTGCTAAAGTAACTATAAATAGAAATAACTGATAGTTATGCCGAAGAGGGTAAATGGAACAATTTTTGTGTGTTAATGTAGATATAACAGTTCCGCTTCCTGCCGGTGTTTATATTTTGTCTGAACCCTGTCTTATAAAGGGATATCAACGTACCAAGGATCGTGAAACAAAATCTGGTTGTTGGAATTGGTTAAGCAGAAAATTAAGCCCCGTTCACAATGAGATTATCTTAATATCAAACTTTAGCTAGCACTAATTTAAGCCAATCACACCTGGTTTGCTGAGATATTAAAAAAAAAAAAAAAACAAGAGCTAAGAGCTCATATGGCACTTGTGACGAGGCGAGAAGAGCTAAGAGCCAAGAGATCATATGGTATGAGCTCTAACAAAACTCTATGAATCAATAGATCGATTTAGAAAGGAAAATAAGAGGCTTAATGCCGGCCAAGATTAAAATAAGAGCTCTGAGTCACAAAGTCCTTCTAAATATCAAAATTCATTAAGATCCGATCACCCACTCGTAGTTATAAATACCTAATTTTTTCTAATTTTTCCTCTCCCTTTGCCCCCCAGATGGTCGAATCTGGGAAACGACTTTATCAAGTCAAATTGTGCAGCTCCTGACACGCCTACCAATTTTCATCGCCCTAGCACGTCCAGAAGCACCAAACTCGCCAAATCACTGAACCCCTCCCCCCCAACTCCCCCAAAGAGAGCGAATCCAGTACGATTCTGTCAATCACGTATCAAGGACATTTGTTTATTCTATCCACCAAGCTTCATCCCGATTCCTACACTCCAAGTGTTTTTCCAAGATTTCCCCCTCCAAATCCCCACAATGTCAAAAGATCTGGTCGGGATTTGAAATAAGAGCTCTGAGACATGAATTCCTTCTAAAAATCAAATTTCATTACGATCCGATCATCTATTCGTAAGATATAAATACTCCAATTTTCATGTTTTCCAAGAATTCCGGTTCCCCCTCCAACTCCCCCGAATGTCACAGGATCTGGTCGGAATTTGAAATTAGAACTTTAAAGCACAAGATCCTTCTAAATATCAAATTTCATTAAGATCTGGTCACCCTTTCGTAAGTTACAAATACCTCAATTTTCAAAATTACCCCCACCCCCAATTCCACCAAAGAGAGCAGATCCGGTCCAGTTATGTCAGTCACGTATCTTAGACAGGTTTCTATTCTTCCCATCCAGTTTCATCCTGATCTCACCGCTTTAAGTATTTTCTAAGATTTCCGGTCCCCCCAACTGCCCCCCCCCCCAATTACGCTTGATCCGGTTGAGATTTAAAATAAGATATCGGAATTACGAGGTCCTTCTAAATATGAAGTTTCATGAAGATCCGATCACTCCTTCGTAAGTTAAAAATACGTCATTTTCTTATTTTTCAGAATTACCCCCCCCGCAATTGAGCGGATCCATTCCAATTATGTAAATCACGTATGCAAGACTTCTGCTTATTTTTTCAACCAAGTTTCATCCCAATCCCTCCAATCTAAGCGTTTCCCATCATTTAGGTCTCCCCACCCCAAACTTCCCCAATGTCACCAGATCCGGTCAGGATTTAAATAAGAGCTTTGAGACACGATATCCTTCTAAAAATCAAATTTCATGGAGATCCAATCACCCGTTCGTAAGTTAAAAATACCTCATTTTTTCTAATTTTTCAGAATTACCCCCCCCCCCAACTACCCCAAATTTAGCGGATCAGTTCTGGTTATGTCAATCATGTATCTAGGACTCGTGTTTTTTTTCCACCAAGTTTCATCCCGATCCCTCCACTCTAAGTGTTTTCCAATTTTTAGGTTTCTCCCTCCCAACCCCCCCCCCCCCCCAATGTCACCAGATCCGGTCGGGTTTAAAATAAGAGCTCTGAGCCACGATATCCTTCTAAATATCAAATTTCATTGAGATCCGATCACCCGTTCGTAAGTTAAAAATACCTCATTTTTTTATTTTTTCAGAAATACCCCCCCCCCCAACTACGAAAAGAGAGCGGATCCGTTCCGTTTATGTCAATCATTTATCTAGGACTTGTGTTTATTTTTCCACCATGTTTCATCCCGATCCCTCCACTCTAAGTGTTTTCCAAGTTTTAGGTTTCCCCCTCCCAACTCCCCGCCTCCATCACCAGATCCGGTCGGGATTTAAATAAGAGCTCTAAGACACGATATCCTTCTAAACATCAAATTTCATTGAGATCCGATCACCCGTTCGTAAGTTGAAAATACCTCATTTTCTAATTTTTAAGAATTACTCTCCCCCCCCAACTACCCCAAAGAGAGCAAATCAGTTCTGATTATGTCAATCATGTATCTGGGACTTGCGCTTATTTTTCCCATCAAGTTTCATCCCGATCCTGTACTCTAAGTGTTTTCCAAGATTTTAGGTTTCCCCCCTCCAACTCCCCCCAATGTCATCAGACCCAGTCGGGATTTAAAATAAGAGCTCTGAGACACAATATCATTCCAAACATCAAATTTCATTAAGATCCAATCACCCGCTCATAAGTTAAAAATACTTCATTTTTTCTATTTTTTCCGAATTAACCGGCCCCTACTCCCCCCCCCCAGATGGTCAAATCGGGAAAACGACCATTTCGAATTTAATCTGGTTTGGTCCCTGATACGCTTGCCAAATTTCATCGTCCTTGCTTACCTGGAAGTGCCTAAAGTAGCAAAATCGGGACTTTAGGTTTCCCCCCTCCAACTCCCCCCAATGTCATCAGATCTGGTCGAGATTTAAAATAAGAGCTTTGAGACACAATATCATTCCAAACATCAAATTTCATTAGGATCCAATCACCTGCTGATAAGTTAAAAATACTTCATTTTTTCTATTTTTTGCGAATTAACCGGGCCCCCACTCCCCCCCAGATGGTCAAATTGGGAAAACGACTATTTCTAATTTAATCTGGTCTGGTCCCTGATACGCTTGCCAAATTTCATCGTCCTAGCTTACCTGGAAGTGCCTAAAGTAGCAAAACCGGGACCGACAGACCGACAGACAGACCGACAGAATTGGCGACTGCTATATGTCACTTGGTTAATACCAAGTGCCATAAAAACAGATCGGCTAGGAAAAATGGAGGATTTAAATTTTGACGACAAAAGTGACCAGTTGCATGTAATGCAGTTTTTGGCGGTAGCGGAAGGCCAAAATTGAAAAAAATGTGGGTGACGTCAGCCAAAAATATGCTAAAATATTTATACCGAAAATAAATTTAGGTTTAGCTTCCTTTTGAAGCTGAAGGTGCTTTTGGATCAGCAGATTGTTATTGTTTGGACTTTTTTTTTCAAAAAGCCTTGTCTAATTTAACTAATTAGTTTTGATCGATTCTTTTTACGGTTCAATTTGGAAATGCTGACAATGATTTGGTACTGCCATTAAAATCCTTCGTTGAAAACAACTAAAGAAATGCTAGAAATTCGTGGTTTTCAAAATAGCCCCAAGATGGGTGAAAAAGGAAAAAAAACTTAGTTTTGATGTCCTTGGTACTCAAAGATTATTTATTTCAGATTTTGCAAGTTTTTGGTATACCTGCATATAGAAAAGGCATTTGGAAAATTATTAAGGTTTTTGGCGCTCCTCAGTTTATAAGTTGTTACGAGTTCGCTGTTTTCTCAGTGTCTTTTATTTAATTTGCTTTTGCTATATCATGTTTTTAATTGTGTTTTTCATTATTACCCTTGAATAGAATTGCTTGAATTGCCCCTGCTCGATTAAATCAATTTTAATCGATTTAAATCGTGGACCGTGACGGAAAAATTGAGAGCCGTGGCTAACTGAAAAAAAAAAAAAACAGATAGTCTGAGTGAGAGGCTAAGCTGGCATCATTCTTTTTTTAAAATTGTATAAAAATGATGTCATTTCATTTGTTGATAGATATTCTTCATCCATCCTAGGGTAGAACCAAGGTTAATAGGCATGGAGCAAGGGTAATTCAAATAGTCTATCAGTTTAATGAGCCATTTGAAGGCAATTGGAGGCCCCAAATCAAATGTTTTTTAAAATTTAAGTTTTAAGTTTAAAAGTTTTGGGCAACTAAGATTGTTCATATTATATGAATTTCTTAAAGCCAAATTAGTTTTCTTAATTAGCCAAATTTGAAGCGCCATATTGTCAGTTATTTTTTAGATGACGCTAGCCTAAACCAATTAAGCTTGACCTTGTAACAGGAGCTTCCAACACAATTTCAAGGTAGGAGGCTCTAAGCTGGGATAAGTTTGATTGCCACTCAAAGACGATGTAGGGCTAGGCCTATTAAACTTAGGCTTAAGTTTAAAATAAGGTTTAGAATTCCGGAATAAACTATAGTATGAGGGGTGCTAATTGGCTCAGATTCAAGTACCACAGGGCTCCATGACGTTTTAATGTGGAGCTTTATGATCAATTACAAGTGCCTGCAGTCACAGATCTGCAACATGTAAAATGTTCCTTGCTATAACCCAAAGACACTCCCCCTCTCCAAGAACAATTGAAGTGGCGAGTCTGTTCGGATATTACTTGCGGGAATTCCCCCTTTCCATCTATATACAGGTAATTCTAACTAGCACATAACAGCTTGCACGCTTTTGTGCCTAGGTCTATAAAGTATTCTTAGAACTATTTTTTCTTACAGGGTCTCAGAATATCTAATGGGTGACTTAGAAACAGTAGCTCCGGCTAAACCATTGTCTCAGACTAAATCTCAAGTAAGAACAACTTGTTTATACAATATTTCTTAAAGTGTTTGTATATACAACTATAGAGAGAATCAGAAAAGAATGGTTATTTATGTTGCCTGGCGCCCATATCTAAAGCTATTCTTGACACTATCTGCTGTTGCCTAGGCATATACTTTTTTTTTCTTAGATAATGACATGGGACGAATTGGCAGGTGAACTATTTTTGCTCAATTTTTCTCTTGGACGTTTGTCCTGAACCTTTTTTTTTAGATGATTTCTAATGTGGTATCATGAATCTCAGAAATGTGAATCATTGATCTTTTATGTTTTGAAGTGAAAAGACAGTTTCTAACAAAAAGATAAAACGAAAAGAATATAGAGTACATATTTCTCCCTTTCAAGAATCAAAAAGATTTTTAATTTTTTTTTTCAAACCATTTCTTCTGTCAATGAAAACAAAATAAAAAAAACATAATTTTGGAAACATACAAAATAATTACTTTTTTTGGCATATTCTCAATATGTAAAATTACATTTTAAATGTACTCACCCAAAGTTATTATCATAGTAAAACTTGCACAGTTTTAGTAAAGAGGTAAACACTCCTAAAAGATAAATTGTGATCTCTAGGGAATTGAGAAATTTCAATTCAGCATCTCTAAGATGCTTAGAGATGGTTTTTCCCATGAAGGATGAACTTTTTTTTTTTTCGAAGAGGTTGTCCAGTCAATCCAATGGCGATGAAAACCGATAGAGGTTTTGTGCAAACGGAAATTTCCACTTTCATCATTTGTTTTTAATATTAAAAGAGAGAACACAAATGGAAACTGCTGATCTTAATAATTTTCTGTTCCAAAATATCAGTTTCAGTTTTTTATAGGTTAAAAATTCTATCGAGCGATAATTCTGATATTAAGCATCAGCTTTGAACAACCAAGAAGGTATTTATACGGCATCCCAGTTTCAGAGGTTATACTACTGCGGTTAGACCTAATTGTGTATAACAACATACATGCCATATCAAATGAAACAGTATTATAGACTGCTTGTAGGATAGTATATTGGCAATTATACAGAAGCTAGCTGGTAGACCGGGAAGGGAAATAGAAGGATGTTTTGTGGTGGATCTTTTTGTGAAGGGAGGGTGGCCTAAGCCTTAAAGGCTGCATTTTAAACACAGATCTCAAATTAACAGGAATGGGTTATTTGAAACTCATAGCAGTATGTTAAAAAAAAAAAACACAAAAAAAAACAGACCCTTAGCATAAATAGCTTGGGACTGAGGTGGTGGGAACTCTTCTTGTATTTAAGATGGTTTTATTTTATCGGGCAAAGCAAATACATCCAAGAAGTGCTTTTGTTCTTCGAGGATCTTTTTGCAAAAGTTACTTGTAAGTGTCAAAAGTGGGTCTTAAGAGGGCTAGCCTCCCCCCCATCTACCCCACATATAGAAAAACCCTGAACAGGATATTCGACGTGAGGAGAAAGTAAATTAAAAAGCAATCTTTTTTCAAGTGAAAGTACAGATCACTATTGAAAATGGAAATGAAAAAGCTCTACATACGGAGGGAGCTGCCACCTCCTCATCACCTCCCCTCCCCATTTTTTATATAAAAGTTTTACTTTTTACTTCATAGCTCCCAGAGTAAATGCTGTTGCACAAGAGCTGAGCTAGGTGACAAAATGTTTAATTTTTTCATACCACAATGGTTCGAGAGTGAAAGGTCTCTTAGTTGTTTTTGTTCTGAAAACAAACATCTTTTCAAAAGTTCTGAAAGCCAATCAGCGTGTCTGTATTTGCTATTATTGCCGAGTACATTTTTTGCGTCCTAAAATGCTTTCAGAAAAGTACTATTTAAAATTTGGTGCAAAGAGTACAGATGGAGTTAAGACGGCTGGCAATATTGTCTACACATAGGTTATTTTATTTTATTCGTTTTAACTTTTGACCCTGTTCCTTACTCATTTTTGGGAAAAAACAACTTTCCACCCTTTTACAAAGTTGAGAAAATTATGAGGATTAATTTCATATGACTGATAAGAAAATTGAAAAAAAAATTGTGCTTTTTATCTCAAAAGCTCCTCATTCTCCATCTCTCTCTCTCTTTCTCTGTTCCTCTTTCTCTATCTCTCTCAGAAGTACATGATGTACATGAAAATCAGAAGTACATGAAAATCAGAAGTACATGATGAATATACACCATATTTGAAATATATATTTTCTATTCTATAATGACCTTCTTATGAGGTAATGATATGAGGCCACTTATCAACATTTCTCTTCTTGGTGTACTGTTCTAGGTGACATGTCGGGCATGTCAAGGTAAAATGTCGGGCATCTAGGAAAACACCATTATTGGATTTTTTTTTCTTTAGCCCGGAAAGTATATTTTTATTTTTTATCCTGAATAGCTTTTATCAAAACTTGTGGAGGAATACAATCCTCTGAACCCTGAAGAACAAAAATTTGCAACATTGAACTAGGCCTCTTAGCCATCCAATTTTATATAATACAGCTTTCGAAAAGTATAAAGTGCTTTTGATGTTCTAACAAAACAAAAGGCAAACTGACATTGTAACTTCAGTAAGCTTGCTCTTAAAATTTGTTGCCCTTGTCAAATTGGTTTCAACAATTTTTTGTGGTGACTTTATCTATTGCCAGTGGCAGTGCTGCTTCTAAACTAGATTAAAGATATATACGAACAGCAGTGAACAGTTCTATACTCTCCATTGAAGATTTCTGAACTGCATCTAAAACCACACAAGCTAAATCACTCTTCATGATCCCGCCTTCGTGCATGCGCAGTGACAAATGTTTAGCGCATCATGACGAGAAACTATTGCTCTGACGGTCTGGGAACTTCCCAAACAGCGCGCTATGAATGTGTGTCATGTTTGGAGAAACTTTTCGCTACTGTGCGTCTATATATTTCTGCTGTGTTCGAAAATCACTTCCGATATATTTATAAATCAATTCTTGAATTTCAGGTACTGAAAGAGCTGCCGCCAACAAGAGAGAGTTCTCCCCGAGGGAAGCTCGAAACCTTACGCCGGTCCCCAGCTTCTCATCCAGAGGACCTTGACGCCTTACTTCTTTCACTAGATCAAGGAGTAGAAATAGCACTACATCGTGCTAAACTGTGGTCACGACATGCTCGTGAAATTGCGAGCTTTGTTGAAAGACGAACGCAACTTGAAATAGAACACGCAAAAGCCTTATCGAAGCTCGCGCAAGGAGTACGAGCTTCGCTTAAGCAAGATGTAAGCATTTTACGACTTATTTTGGCCTGCTTCTCTGTTACCAATAATAATTGTCCCCAATCTTGTTAGATGCGCTGTTTACCACCATGAATTAGCTTCAAAGCATGGTTCTAACCAAGGGTCGAATTTTGCTTCGGTAGATGAATTTCTCGTCCGTATATGGCTAAAATATCTTAGCGAATTCAGTTCACTTTTATTTTTTTTATTAGAACCCAAACCTGGCTTCACCGGTGGGAAATATAGTTTTCCAGGCGAAGAAAAGCTGACGTGGCTAAAAATAAAAATTTGAAGTCCCTTCAGTTCACATATTGGTGAAAATATACTTTTGATATTCTTTTCTAGGTATTTATTACAAAGAGTCCTTTTTTTTTGTTTCTCTCAAAACCTCAGAGAATCTCTTTGGGATATTTGGTCTTTACCAGGGTTAAAAGAAACTCATAATCTGTGCATCTTTTCATCTTGCAAAAATTTTCAAAATCCCAGGTGATTGACAAAGGAAAACGTCCGAAAGTTAGGTACCTTATTGAGTTAGCTGCCAAATCACAATAAACCTACTTCATTAAATGACAAAGGGTAAGGATAAGATAATGATTATATTTTGTAAATATAACGACAAATTGAGCATACCCCTGCTCAGGAATATATTTATATAGCCCTAATGTTGAATGTTTTTTTTTTGTTTTTTTTTTTACAAACCCTCCTCATATTGACTATAAGATTTATGAAGTATGCGGCTATTACTTCTTCTACTACTACTACTAAAAAATTAGTGCAGCACCAAGCCACGTGAGATCAACACAGCTACACACGCTCCTCCTGCATCCCACTCTATTCAAAGCCTTCCTCTTTACAACTTACAAGTAAGTTTCCATTTCCCTTGAATCTATCCTTACGAATTTCTACCACCCCAACCGGAGAATACCTGCATTTTCATTTGGCCCTAGACTGGTGGATGACAAGGACAATCTTTGACAATCTGTCAATAGTGGCAGTATATGACTTTGATGACTGCACTATCCCTTCGAATCACAGTCACGACACTTCTTTAAAAAAACCTTATTAAAGACGCAGAAGCTCGTTACGTCACGGGGAATGTTTTCTAAGAGATGCATGTGTCTGTTACATAATTGGGAGGCTTTACTTTGGCTTATATGTAATCGGTTCTGGGGTGTTACATAATAGGACTTGCTAAACACCGTTAGTCAAGCGGAGAAATCTCGGTTGTTATTGAGGGGGACACAGACGTGGGTGTTACGTAGTGACCGTAAAAATGTGGGATGTAACGTAATCTTGCGTGCCTTGCTATATTTATTGTGGGTGAGGTAATTTTTCGTGACTTGGTAGAATTATTGTGAATGATGTAAACGTAGCGCAAACGTGGGTGTTACATAATGACGATATAAACGTAGTATGTTACATAATACTTTAAGATATTTCATTTTCTTTCGAACCTTTTTTTCTTTTTTTCTCAAGGAATATTTATTAACTAAAATTTTTGTCCACATTAGGCTTCTAAAGGGATTCTCACTCAAGGATATGGTGCGTTATCCAGTTGGACTACGAAAGTCTTTCTAATATTTTTTTGACTAAAATTTTCTACGTGATAACCTATGGTACTCACGAGGGAATTCCCTGCCCGCCTTCTAGAACGATTAAATTGCGAACATGTTTCCTAGCTATCATCACCGAGTCGCGTAACTATCCAAAAAAGCTTTTGATTTTTCGTCCCTTCCCGCCCTCTACAGCGATTAAATTTCTAGCATGTTTTCTAGCTATCATAACCGAGTCGCGTAACTATCCAAAAAATCTTTTGATTTTTGGTCATTGCCCAAAAATTCCACAAACCATAGACATCAGGACCAATAAGAAGAAATCAAGAGATCAATACATAAGATCCAGAACAATCCTTACAAATCCTGACCAGTTCACAGAAATCCATACCAAACCATAAAATTCAAGACTAAAATTTAGAAATCAAGGTCAACTTACTAAAAGTTATTACCAAACCAATGAAATCAAAACCTCAATATGTAGAAATCAAGAGACCAGTCCATAGAAATTCAGACCAAACCATGCAAATCCAGAGGAACTCGCAAAAATCAAGAGATCAATATGTGAAAATCCAGAAAATTCTTAGAAATCAACACCAATACAAAGAAATCAAGACCAATCTCTAAAATCAAGTCCAATACTCTAAAATGAAGTCCAGACTGTAGAAATAGAGACTAATGCATAGAAATCAATACCAAACTGTAGAATTCATGGGCAGCCTCTAAAAATCATGACCAATACATAGAAATTCCGAAGGATTCATAAAAATCAAGACCAAACTGTGGACATCAAAGCCAACCTCTAAAATCAAGACCAATCCAAAAAATCAAGATATCAAAATATAGAAATCCAGACCAAACCATAGAAATCGAGACAAAACTCTATAAATCAAGTCAAAGCTGTAGAAATCGAGACTAATACATAGAAATCCTGCAAAGCCCATGGAAATCAAGACCAAACTGTAGAAATCAAGGCCAACCTCTAAAAATCATGGCCAATACATAGAAATCCTGACAATTTTATAAAAATCAATACCAAACTATAAAAAGTAGAGCCAACCTCTAAAAGCAAGACCAATCTAAAGTAATAAAGAGGTCAATATGCAAAATCTAGAGCAACCCCATAGAAATCATAATCAATGCATAGAAATTTAGACGAACTCGCAAAAATCAAGAGATCAAAATGTAGAAATTCAGAACAATCCTTGGAAATCAAGACCAAACTATTGAAATTAAGACCAAGGTGCAGATATCATTACCAGTGCATGGAAATCCAGGCCAACCGTAAAAACCAAGACAAAACTCTACACCAAAATCTACTGTTTTTAAGGATTCAGCCTTTTTGCCGGAAGATTAGGTTAGGTTTGTGGGCTTTATCCAACGTTGGGGAGCCTACACCTAACCTACAAATGGTAGTTTAGGTTAATTTAGGTTAGATGACATATTATCTAACCTAACTAAATCTAACCTATCATGTGTAGGTTAGGTGTAGAATCCGCCACGCTAGGTACAGCCCCCACACCTGATCTAACCTACTAGCACGTACGGAAAGGCCAAATCGTTAAAAAGGGTTCGAGTTTGCATGAAATAGCAATATGAATCATATTGTTTTCCTAGCTGTTAAAATGGGTCGGCTGCAGATACCTGGGGGGGGGCACATTGGTTGTGGGTATGATTTGGTCAGAATTTCTGTGGAGTTTCTCTTGAATTGTACATATTGATCTCTTGATTTATTCGGATTGGAGTTGATGTTGAGAGATCGGCGTTGATTTCATCAGGTTGATCTTGATTTTTATGAGTTCGTCTGGATTTTTAGGGTCTGATTTCTTTGAATTTGTCTTAATTCTTAGTGGTTGACCATGAATCCTAAGGTTTAGTCTTGGTTCTTAAAGTTTGGTCTGGATTTCTGTACACTTTGGTCCTGATTTCTGGTCATGATATCTAAGTATTGTTCGGGATTTCTACATATTGATCTCTTGATTTCTACGGTTTGGTCTTAATGTCTATTATTTGGTTTGGATTTCTAGGGTTGACTCTGATTTTTATGAGTCCGTGTGGATTTCTAGTCATTGGTTATGATTCTCAAGAATTCTTCCAGATTTCTATATATTGGTTAGAATTTCTAGGGGGTTATGCTGGATTTTTATATATGGATCCCTTGATTTCTTGGGGAGTGGGCTTCGATTTCTATGGTTTGGTCTGGATTTCTACACATTGGAATCTTGATTTCTATGGTTTGACTAGATTTCTACATAATATTCTCTTGGTTTCTTCGGATTGGTCACAATCTTAGAGATGGACCTTAATTTATATTGTTTATTCTTGATTTTTAAGGTTTGGAGTGGATTTCTATGAAGTGGTTATGATTTCTAAGGATTGTACTGGATTTCTACTTATTGGTCTCTCAAATTCTTTGGTTTGGTCTTGATTTCTATGGTTTGACTGGATTTTTAGGGTTGACTAGTCTTTATTTTAAGAGTTTGGCTTCAATTTCTTCAGTTTGGTCTCGATTTTTTTGAATTCATTTGTATTTCTAGGGTTTGGTCATGACTTACCCTTGATTTCTTCGAATTGGCCTTGTTTTTAGAGGTTGACCTTGCTTTCTAGAGTCTGTTCTTAGTTTTTAAGGTTTGCTGGTTTTCTATGCACTGGTTCATGATTTCTAAGGGGATTATCTAGATTTCTACATATTGGCCTCTTTATTTCTTTGGATTGTTCTTGATCATTACAGGCTGGCCTTTTGATCTCTTGATTTCTAAGAATTGGTTTTGAAAATTAGAAGTTGGTCTTGATTTCTTATAAATTCGTCTGGATTTCTAGGGTCTGGTCATGACTCGTATGCATTAATCTTTATTTTTAGATGTTGCCCTTGATTTCTCTGGATTGGTCTTGTTTTTAGAGGTTGACCATGATTTCTAGTTTGGGCTTGGTTTTTACGGTTTGTTCTGGATTTTTATGCACTGTTCATGATTTTTAAGGATTGCTCTGCATTTCTACGTGTTGATGTCTTAATTCTCGCGGCTTGGTCTTGATTTCTATGATCTGGATTTCTATGGTCTGTATGTCTTTGGTTTGGTCTGGATTTCTACATTGATCTCTTGAATTTTGTGAGTTCATCTGGATTTCTGTGAGTTGGTCATAGTTTCTATAGGATTGCACTAGATTTCTTCATGTTCACCACTTAATTTCTTCGGTTTGGTCTTGTTTTATAGAGATTGGTTTTGATTTCTTGGGTTTGGTGTTGATTTTTATGAATTCATCTCGGTTTCTAGGGTCTTGTTGTGATTTGTATGTATTGAACTTGATCTTAATTTATTGCCCTTGATTTCTTCCGATTGGTCTTGATTTTAGAATTTGACCTCAATTTCCAGAGTTTGGTCTTTGTTTTTACGGTTTGGTCTAGATTTTTATGCACTGGTTGTGATTTCTACAGATTGGTCTTGATTTCTTTGGTTCGGTCTCGATTGCTATGTATTGGTCTTAATTTTTAAGGATTGTTCTGGATTTCTATTTGTTTATCTCTTGATTTTGTCAAGTTTGTCTGAATTTCTAATGCATTGGTTATGATTTCTATGGGGTTCCTCTAGATTTCTACAAATTAACCTCTTGATTTCTTTGGATTTTTAGAGGTTCGCATTGATTTCTACAGTTTGGCCTTGATTTTTATGATTTCGTCGGGATTTCTGGGTATTCGCCATGATTTTTAGAAGATAGCCATGATTTTTAAAGTATAATCTCAATTTCTATGGTTTGGTCTTTAGTTCTTTATATTAGTCTCGATTTCTTTTCTTCTCAGTTTCTCGATTCTTCGAGATCGTCCTGGATTTTCTACATATTTAGCTCTTGATTTTTGTGAGTTCGTCGGGATTTGTATGATTTGGTCTCAATTTCTAGTCATTGGTCTCTTGATTTCTATGTATTGATATCTTGATTTCTTGGGGGATGGTCATACATTTTATTGTTGACCTTGATGACCTAGCGTTTAGTCTTGATTTTTGTGATTTGGTTTGGATCTCCATGCACTGGTCATGATTTCTGAGGATTGTTCTGGATTTCTATGTTTTGATTTCTGGATTTCATCGTATTTGTCTCGATGTCTATGGTTTGGTCTGGATTTCTGGGGTTGACCTGATGGTTGTGAATTCGTTTGGATTTCTATGCATAGGTTAAGATTTCTGTGAATTCCTGTGATTTCTATGCATTGGTTATGATTTCTAAGGTATTTTTCTGGATTTCTATGAATCGGACTTGATTTTTAGAGTTTCTTCTTGATTTTTATGGTTTAGTCCTGATTTCTATGTATTGGTCTTAATTTTTAAGGATTTTTCTGGATTTCCACATATTGATCGCTTGATTTTTTTGTGAGTTTGTCTGGATTTGTATGAGATGGTCATAATTTCCATATGGTTGCTCTAGATTTCTGCAAGTTGACCACTTGATTTCTTCGTTTTGCTCTTTATTTTTATGAATTCGTTTTGATTTCTATGGTCTGATCACTATTTTTACGTGTTAATCTTAATTTTTTTAATGTTGCCCTTGATTTCTCCGAATTTGTCTCGATTTTCGAGGATTGACCTTGATTTCTAGAGTCTGATCTCGGTTTTTACGGTTTAGTCTGGGTTTCTCTGCACTTGTTATGATTTCTACAGTTTTGTCTTGATTTCTATGTACTGGGTATGATTTTAAAAGGATTGTTGGTTTGGTCTTTTCGAAAGTCCATTTCTAAGGACTGTTGTTCTTATGTTTATGGTTTGGCCTTAACTTCTACGGCTGACCCTGATTCTTATGAATTCATGTGGATTTCTCTGCATTGATTATGATTTCTGTCTATTGATCTTTATTTGAGTGGTCACCCTCAATTTCTACAGTTTGATAATAATTTCTATGACTTCACTTGAATATCAATGGCTTGGTCTTGATGTTTATGGTTTGGTCCGGGTTTCTACGTCTTGTGGGAATGAGGAAAAGGCTTATTCGAGAAAATGTTTTAAATTGTATGTCATTTTTAACAATAAATGGGATTCTCTTCAAAATTGCTGGAAATAAGGAGAAGGGGGGTGTGAAATGCCAAAGAACATCGCAATCCAACAATGAAATCGCAAGTTTTCGCTTTTCAAATAAATACAAGGGTCACTTTTAGTTTCTAAACTTGTTTATGTGGGAGAAAGGTTGAAAGCACCGTTGGTATGATAATGTGCGTCAGAGGGTACCATTGGATAGGCATATTGTACATCGCGGGGGTCATTTGCTAGGAGTTATCAGAAGAAACGTTGCGCAGGGGTTTTTTCATTATTTTGAAATGATCGATTCTAGTTTAAACGGTTGTTTTTGGAGGAAAATGGCCGAAAATGCCATATGTTTGATAATGGTTGTCAAAGGGGCGGTCATATGGTGGCAGGGTGGCGTGAAAAGACATGGTGTATCACGGAAGGATGGGTTGTGAAAACATGAACCGAAGGACTTAAAGTATAATTTTATCAAGAAAAAGTCTGAAAAATTTCAAATGAAAATTGAAGGTAACAGAGGACCAGTCCTAGTATAGCACGGTGATATGAATTGACAGGGTGTATCACATTGGGGTGGCTTGCAAAAACTCTAACCAATGAGTTTAATGCATGAGGCTTAACAGGAAAATATCTGCAAAATGGCTTAGGAATGATGATGGGTTGTTAGCGGGTGTCAATGGGCCAGTCACAGTGTGGCGTGATGGCGTTAATTCATATGGTGTATCACAGAGTGTTGAGTTGCGAAAACACGAACCGTTGGGATTAATGCAAGATTTTATCATGAGAATATCTGCAAAATGTCTTAAGAACGATGAGGGAGGTTTCAGAGGGTTCTAGGGGGCAGTGATAGTGTGGCAAGGTGCTGTTAATTGAGAGGGTGGATCATGTTGAGAGTTGGTTTGCAAAGACATTAGGTATTGGAATTAAATCATATTTTTATCACGAAAATTTCTAGTAAATATGTTTTAGGAATAATAATAAATGTCACAGGGTTGCCACAGGCCAGCCATATATTGTCATGGTGCCTGAATTGCTTGGACTGACTTGTTCTAAAACTTAAAATTAAGGAGGGTGGTGTTAAAAGAATTTTTGGTGTTGGGAAGACTGAAATCTAAAACTCAGTCGAAAGAAATGAGGGATTTTCATTAGGACCTCTCAGAAACACATCTTAATATTGCTTAAATTTATCTCTAATAACAACTCTCCTCCCTCGAAATTGCTGTTTAGAGTGGGCTAGCCTCGTATTGCTACGGCGGTGTGAATATGCATAGTATTGGCTCAAAGAAAAGAGGTATTTTCATTAAGATTTCTCAGGAATATCTCTTAATATGGATTAAATTTATCTATAATAACAATCCTCTTCTCCTCTGGAATTGTTTGCTAGGGGGTGAGCCAGCCATATGTCAATATGCATAGTCCTGTCCCAAAGAAATGTGGCATTTTCATTAAAAGCTCTTAGACTAAGCTCTTAACGGGGCTTAAATATGCCTCTAATTTCAACCCTACCCTCTGGAATCGGTTGCTACGACCCTGTACCTTTCTTTAATTCATGGTTCTTTTTGCTTATATTTTATCCTATATCATGTTCTTTTTCACGTTTTGTTTTTTCCGTTGTTGAGTTTTAACTACTTTTTTCTATTTTTTAATAATACTTTTTAAATTTATTTTCATTATTAAAGTTTGTATGTACATAAGTCTGTGTCCTTTAGATATCTTGTTTTAGGATAAAACTTCAATACGTAACCATTTACGTAATGAAACATCTAAAGCCGATGCTATATAACATCTGCTATGTAACTTAACCCGTCTAGGTCATTTTAGAGCACTGATGTAATGTAAGATGTGCATTTGTTCAGTAGGCAAAGCTTTACTGGGTAGTTACGCGGCTCGGTGATGAGGGTTAGGAAACATGCCAGGAATTTAATCGTTCTAAAAGGTGGGCAGGGAATTCCCTCGTGCTTGCAATAGCTTATCATACAGAATGTATTAGCCAAATAAAATATAAGAAAAACTTTCGTTGTCCAACTGGTTAGCACTCCATTCCATTGAGGGTTAATCCTTTTCGAATCCTAATGAAGACAAACATCTTAGTTAATAATTATTCCCTGAAAAAAGAAAAAGGAAAAGGAATTGAAAAAAATCTTTGAAAATATTATGTAACATCCCACGTGTACATCTTCATTATGTAACATCCCACGTGTACATCTTCATTATGTAACACCTACCTGTGCGTTGCCATTACGTCGTTCCCAATAAATCTACCAAGTCCCGTAAACATTTTTCACCCCTAATAAATCTAGCAAGGCACGCGTCACATTTGATGACGCGTCACATTTGATCACATTTGAGCGGGATTGCGTCACATCCCGCTTGTGTACCGTTATTACGTAACACCCACGTCTGTGTCTCCTCAGTTACAACTGGGACTTTCCAGCCTGACTAACGGTATTCAAGAAGTTCTATTATGTAAAATTCCAAACCCTATTATATAACAACTAAATTAAATGTTCCCCATTTTATAAGAGACACCTGCATATCTTAGAAAACATTCCCCATGATGTAACATACACCTGTGTCTTGAATAAGGTTTAAAAAGTTTCGATACTTAGATTTGAAGGGATAGGGTTGTCATCAAAGTCATTATGCTGTTACTACTTCTGTCACCCTTCGTCCACATACTCAACGATTCAACGTCAATATACTTGTTATTTATTTTACGTTAGTATTCCACAAGAACGAAACCAATTTCTTCATTTTTATCATTAAAGTTACTTTTCAATATGCATCACAACTCGGCTGTAATAATGAAAAAAGGGGCTATGTGACATTTGTCGTTAAAACTTAATGCGCTCGATTGAGTGTTCGAATTGGCATTCTTTATATGTTCCCGGACCCTCGTAAGAATTGCAAGTTTACAGTTTTTCTGAAATGAGCTGTATCTTTTACTCACCTGTAGATATTATCGGAAACTGTACTTCTGATTTTTCTGCTTTTAGGACAATTTTATACATACATTTTCATAGTTCTCTCCGAAATTTTAATCACAAATATCCTGGTCAATTTATGGAATAGAAGACACGAAGGTAGGTTTTGGAAAGTCAATATGAGCTGGCTAGCAATTCTAAGTCATTTACGAATTACATAACTTATTTAGTTTATAACGTTATCTGCTTTCCGCTATTAAATTTTCGATTATTCAAAGTCCAATATGCTATTAAACTTTTATGAATGTGGATATTCCATTTTAGACAATTTTTCATTTTGAAATATGAATTTTATGTACTCTTCGATAACTTTCTGTTCGTTGACTTGCGTGACTAAGAAACCTCCACTAAATATAATTGAGAGTGTCGTCGACATTGATGTGTCGTCGCCCATAGATAATCTGGAAATTCTGACCTGATGTTTTTGATGCTATAGAGCTGGTAACAGAAAAGTTTCCTCGGAGAGCATATATTAGATGAGTCAAAACTGACCTAAAACAGGATAAACCTGTTTTGACCTAAAACAAAAGGTAAATATTCTTTATTTTTAGCCTCCATAACTCTTAACTTTTTGGATCGCAAATATCATTTTCAAGGATAAATATATGCAAGCACACATGGGGACTGTTTTTCCCATATCCTATTCATCATTTCCTAATACAGAATTGGTTTCCTATTTATATACTCGTGTTCATTTTTTGTATATCTTTGTTAAATATAATAAACCTTTTTTGTTTTTATAAATTAATTTTAAAAGGGTGTAAAACCAACCACCAACACTCCGCTGACTTAGTTGGTAGAGCCTGGGACGAACGCAAGTGGGGGAGTTATCTCAATCCCCCCCCCCAAAAAAATGTAAGTGACAAAATAATGTTTGCTCATGATTATTGCCCCCTCTAAAAAAAAACAAAAAAAAATTGTGTGTGTCAGGGTAGAACTTACTTATAAGATACCTACTTACCTACTTATAAGACCTTACTACCGACTTACCTACTTATAAGACCTACAGAATCAACTGCATAAGGTTTTAGATTTGAGCCCAACAATATACGTTTTTCCAGCTGGTAAGAAGTACAAATACTGAAATTTATGTTTATTATTAATTAATTTATTTAATTAATATATATAATTAATTTAATATTCTGTTTTTATTGAAAAGCTACATTTGTGGAATAAAAATCAATATCAGATTATTCTTCGTGTGAAAATGGATAAAGAATTCAATCAAAGAGGGCTTTGTGTTTTGTTTCTTTACTAAATTAAATTAACTGTATAGTAAATTTGAATTAAACTTGATTTTAGATTCAAAATTTATTTAATTATAAGTCAATATATAAGTCAAAGTTAAGTTAATTATAATTATTGGCTAAACTAAATTAAAAAACATATTTCACTAAAATTTTCTTTACTAATTAAAAGACAGCCGATTGATCGTCTGATAGCTATGTTAGAATTGATAAAATTTTAGTAAATTGATAATATACTAGTTATTGTATAATCTTTCTAAGAATTGATACATCAGGATCATCTATCACCAGTGTTTCATTATATGAAATACCAAGGGTTTATTATTCATAAAACAAACTTTGCAATGCCAGACACATATTAATTGCTAAAAGTTGAATTTCATGTTGGGGGGAGGGGTAGATTTTTTATCCAACCCACAGAAAAGAGTATCGTCTAAATTCTTTTTTTAGGCCTGCCGTCCAACCGGCTTTGTAGCTGGTCTTCGGTATAATTATCCTATTTTCGCCTCTGTCTCTTAGGTTGTGTCCCACGATAAATAAATATCGTGTGTGTTACATATTTTTAGTTATTAATGCGTCATCAAAGAAGTATTAAGTGTACTAATATATTGACCAAGTGACTAATTATTGCAATATCCAAATTATCTATGCACTGCGGATAACGTCGTAATAATGAATCGAGCATTATAGATAACATTCAGCGGTATTATTCTTAATGACTCAGCAATAATAATAAATGTCATATTAAAAGCATTATCCATGGTTCTCACAAATATCGGGTGTTCAGTATTTGGGCCGGTGGTCTTGGGACCTGAAATTAGAATAGTATTTTCAAGGGGTGTCCACTTTCTGCCACCTGGTGTGTATCTCACAACGTCACGTGTGCCGTACGGTTCCATCACGCTTGGCAAAGTTTTCACCTTGCTTTGGACAGCTTTCGCCACGCCTCGCGCGCACCCCTGGTGTGTGTGATTTCTGAAAGTAAATACCTCCTCGAGCAGTTTGTTAATTTAGGCTCCTAAAATTAACTAAAACCAGAATAACAGCGCGATAATTCCAGTATCGTAGGCAACCCAATAAATAAAATAGACGGTAATATAGTATACGCGTGTATATAAGGTGTTCCATGCATCCCTTGAAAGCTGTAGCAATTAAATAATTTTTCACCCCTAATTAGTTGTACCCTCGGAAATGTTTTTGCCATTTTCCTCGGTTATAACAACGATCAATACTTTGTACCAAAAGTAAATTATCCAATTTTTATGGTATCCAATTTTTGGGTGTGGGGTGGAGGCAAGAAAGTTACTGCATTAATTGAGTTTTTTTTTCAGTTTTCTTCCACATATACTATAGACAAAATCCTACCAGTACTCTTTTTTTTATGGATTTACTATTATGCTACCTACAACATACTACTTTACTGATTTTCATGAACCCCAAAATTAGCAATGGGCATCCCCAATTTGAGAAGTCTTTAAATTTCTTATGTTGTGAAATCCGCAAACTGTTTTTCTAATTTTAGATCCGCAGGGACCCAACACGAATACCTTTATTTTACTGTGCCATACAAAAAACTTCTTTACAAGTAAATGCATATAATTTAAATTTCAAATGTATGATTTAACCCAAGACTTAGATTCCTGTCCCGTATTGGAATTTAATTTCGAACTTCTTTTCTTCTAATAAAAGCAGATATAACTTGAAGAAGAAAGTAAAAAACAAACAAATAATCCTCAAATAGAAGTTCCAATTCTATCGAAATCTTATTAACGCCTTCTTCTTAGAATCACTCAAGATTTCTTGGAACTCAAGGCTTGTAAGCCATCGAAGACCCCATCGTGTCTGGCTATTTCAGGGACCTCGCTAGTTGGGTTTCTAGACAATAAAGTTCCAATTCTATCGAAATCTTATTAACGCCTTCTTCTTAGAATCACTCAAGATTTTTTGGAACTCAAGGCTTGTAAGCCATCGAAGACCCCATCGTGTCTGGCTATTTCAGAGACCTCACTAGTTGGGTTTCTAGACAATAAAGTTCCAATTCTATCGAAATCTTATTAACGCCTTCTTCTTAGAATCACTCAAGATTTTTTGGAACTCAAGGCTTGTAAGCCATCGAAGACCCCATCGTGTCTGGCTATTTCAGAGACCTCACTAGTTGGGTTTCTAGACAATAAAGTTCCAATTCTATCGAAATCTTATTAACGCCTTCTTCTTAGAAAGAAGGCGTCACGCAAGATTTCTTGGAACTCAAGGCTTGTAAGCCATCGAAGACCCCATCGTGTCTGGCTATTTCAGGGACCTCGCTAGTTGGGTTTCTAGACAATAAAGTTCCAATTCTATCGAAATCTTATTAACGCCTTCTTCTTAGAATCACTCAAGATTTCTTGGAACTCAAGGCTTGTAAGCCATCGAAGACCCCATCGTGTCTGGCTATTTCAGAGACCTCTCTAGTTGGGTTTCTAGACAATAATGTTGATTCCAATCGTTGACTGCCCGATGAGACACCAAATTTATTGGGAAGTTTACTGCTATATAATTGAGTTAGTCATAGAAATCAGGCAAAACTATGCAAATGCCAAAAAAAATACAGTGAAAATATTGGCAAAGAAAATTCAGAAATTAATCTGGCTTAACTTTAAAAATACTCTTCAAACAAAGTAAAAGACAAATAAATAGTGTTTCTATAGAAGTTTTAGTTTCACCGAAATGCTATCAACACCTTTTTCTAAGAAACATTGAAGATTGCTTAGGTTTCATGAATTATAAGCCGTCAAGAGCCAAATAAGATTTCTGAAAGTAGTCTTTTCTGAAAAGCTGTTCAACAGGTTGCTTTTAGACTTTACAGAAATAGTGGTGGAGTTCGTAGATAACTAAATGGATGGGGGTCGTAAGTAATTAAAGCATTGTAAAGTAAATGAGGTAGTTGGTAAATTAATTTTGATTTTTAGGCCCTTAACTAATAGGTATCGTTGGCGTCAAGTGAAACCCCACACCTCTGAGCCCTATGTGTAGCTACAAGAATCAATTTTAATATAAAAAGTGTTTTAGCTAGCGAGTGAGCGTAGTCCTCCACCGCTCAGTGGCCTTAGGATTGTTTTGCTTCAATCTTACGCCACTCATAACCCGTTAAGGTGGGTTATTCCTCAGCTTTGGTGCTTTGAAATTTACATTACTGATTCCTCTACGCGGGAGATTCGTGTTGTTATAAGATTTTTGAATGTACTGCAACTGATAGAAATGTGCAGAAAGCACCAGTTCAAAAGGGATACGACGTATTTAGCGGCGGACGGACGAACACCCACGTTGAGAAAAACCAAGACTGTTTTTTTTATTGTGACAGATGAACTCTAGCAAGAACTGTAAGGAACTGTAAATAAAAAAAGTAAATCACGTTCTTCTGTGCAGAAGAACAGCAAATAAAATTAAAGAGGATAGGCGCTATTAAAAATCGACTGGCTGCACCCATTCTTTCGTGAATTTTCAGGAACTGTGTTGTACAAAATTGTGAGTATTGAAATGAGTTACAAATGGATTTTTCAACATGAGCTCCTCAGTTGTTGTCAGATGAGCACACAATTGAACAAATAGAAGTCGTATTGACTTTTCTCAGCCACTGTCGCAAAGTTGTCGATAAGCTTTGGATAACATTTTTGCTAATGTTGAAAGTTTAATTTCCCACATCACTCAGAAACAAAGCACCAATAAATGGAATGGCAACATTGAAATTCCCCCCAAAAAAAGATAAACAGTTCTTGAGACCTCGAAAGGCTATTGATATATGCTTTGGGATTGTATGGATAGTTTGCTCGTTGACTAAATATCGAGAGGTGGGAGTATAGGTCCAGAGGCCTCCTGTCTGACGTTACATTGAATCCGCTGGGAGATATAAAACAAAGGTGGAATTTACTGACCAGCGTTGTCATCCTATTCACGACTATTCTCATCTTCATTCAGCTGCATTGATGATAAACGTGCTTCATCATTTTAAGCAGAAAGTCTGTGAGCATCCATTCTACAGTTCAGACTTGACCCTAGAAATTTTTACTTATTCCCCTAGTTGATTCACTAATTGGGTGTAAGACGCCATAGCAGTGATGGTAAATTCAAAGACACTGTTAATGACTGATTCAACAGCTTGCTGGTAACGATGAATCCAGAAGGCATAGAAAACATATTAAAAGTTGTAACAGCTGCTTCAATGTTAACGACATCTACTTAGAAAAGTAGTATCAAATAGTATGTAAACAAAGTTTCAGTTTTGAATATCAGTTAGTAAAGGTTCTATACAAAAGATCGTTCTTTTCTTCCGAATAACCCTTGTATCTCTGAAACATGTGTTTTTAGTTTAACATCGGTGACATATTTATCGAATAATCTAAAATATGAGGATTAATTAGAGCATGACCAAAGATCAGTATTTCTGTTCTAAGACCAACTTGGGAAATAAGGAAGTTGTCAGTTCCCTAGGTCGTGTTAATTTAGGTTATATATAATTGTACAAACACAGAAAATTAGAAAAAGTAGATCTTCTGTTAAAGTATTAATGTTTCTTCACACACCCTGCGGTTAGTGACCCATTGATAGAGGATTAGGAATAAACCCCTCGGATGAACTTGGAAACAGCAGAATAACAAATATACATACAAGAGTTTGTGTAATATCGGAAGTGAAATTGATTTTTTGCTGGGAAAATCCAAGAGTAGAATATATAAGAAGGTCCCCAGACGAGGAGGATTTTCCCCTCTTCAATACCTCACTGTTTACGCTAATGTTTGAATTTTGTCGCAATTCCTTAAGAATGACTCCTGAATCATAGAGGTCGCTTAATGAGAATAAATAGCTCTTTTAAAAGAACTAAGAAAAACTAAGCAAAATTTAAGGAAAATTTTGCCTATTTGATATGCTTATTTATTCAAAATATGTCATCAGAAAAATATCCCTCTCCCCTACAATATAATATAAATATCCCTCCCACACGGATATACAGCACCATAAAAGCATCTTTTTTCAAGTTTTCTTTTCCTGGTGTTTCCTTTTTGGGTAATAAGAGCAATCTCTATTTCATTTGTATCATCTGGTCGCATTGATCAACTGTGGCACAAGGAGGAAAAATTCCGAAGAGGGGGGTCAGGGGATGCACTGGTAAAAGGCAGCCATTAACACCGCATAAACCCTTACCTTAAAAATAGATTTGATATTAGATGGTGTTGCGGATTGTGTCACTAAACCTCTCCTTATTCTTAACCCTCTTGGCAGATGGATTAAAAAGACTTATGGAAAAAGAGAACTTAAATTTTTCCGTTCAATTGGACCTGAATTTATCAAGAGGAATTAAAGGACTTTTTGTCTTTAAGAACAGGGGGAAAACTTTGTTGTTCCAAATGATGTTACCTCGATATCTTTTTTCTTGTTGCTTTATGTGTTTCTTTTGAAATATCGTAATTTCCAAGAATTCTATACAGAAGGGGAATGCTTCCAGGAAGTTTCCTAGGAATCAATGCTAGACTTTTATTGACAATAAAATACCAAGTCTGAATTTACAGACTTGAATGAGGTTGTACAGAACTTTCACGGTCTTCGCCTATTTTTATATTCCCGTCTATGGAAATAATTTTTTTTAGACGAAATGAATATAAACTGGTTGTTGACAAATAACACTATTAGCTCACAAAAATCCTGAAGATCCTATTATTTATAGTAATTTCAATTCCCTTGTAAAAATGTTTGAACATCACAATTTGAAGGCTGATACAGACTGGAACGGAAGAAGTACTTTTCTGCTTCATTAAAGCTGGAAGCATGTTTGGGCCTTGTTGTCTCCTAATCTAACAAGAGATAAAGATTGATAAGAGATAGATAATTTTATTTGGCAAAAAATACAGACCAATTTTGCTGCACCTGCTAAGAAAGGGACTGCACAGTAGGCACAGTAGGCTGCCAGTAGGCAGTCTGCTGCCTACTGGCAACAGGTGGGAATCTCTTATTCTTGTTATTCTAAAAACACTATTTTATATTATACTACACTATTTTATATTATGCAAAAACACTATTTTATATTATGCTACATGGTAATAATACTAAATCCACATATACACACCAACCATCCTACTTACATAAAACACACACATAAGTTCTATTATTTTGCAAGGAAAAGTCTTTTGGATGTGTCCTTGAAGGACACATCGTCCTTCCTTGCATTCAACACATCCTTCCACACATCGTGTCCTTGCATTTCGTATCGCAAGCGGTTATCCAATACACAGGGAGCAAAATTTCTTATTACAAAAGAAGCTTTAGTCCTATTTCTAAATTAATATACTAGTATCGATGCTCCTTGTGTATCATGACTTTGGAGATCCCTATTAATGGAAAAAATACAAAACTAACATTATTTTTGTGCTCTCGTTGTGAAAGGAGAATGCAATGACAAGCCTCTTTGTAGTTTGAGTTCGTTTAATCTGATTTTAACCGTTGAAACTTGTAATTAAATTGATTAAACAATAGAAGCTCTAATTATATGTAATTTGTGTCCCAAATGTTATGTTTAATTAGTATTCTCAACAGTACATTTCTTGAAGAACCACCGTAGTGTAAACGAGTTCATTTTTTTTCTTCAAAACTCAGCATAGCAATGTAATGACTGATTTATTTTTTATTTAAGGTATCAATATCAAATTTAAAACAAAACTACAGAATATATAAAACAAAAATTATTAATTTATTTTGGCGGATTTTCATAAGATATTATATTCTGTAGTATTTTACATTTCGAATTACAGTCATCTCTTTTCCTGTTCTTGGGGCTAAATTAGCTTCGCTTTGGGAACGACCGTTCGAACTCGCTTGTTGCAAGGCCAAAGCTTTAACCCTAATGATTGAGAACCACTTATTTACCCTTAAAGGAAATATACTAAAGAAAGTAACAGGATATTTTTCTGTATTGACCTCTGGTGGCTCTATTCTGTAATGAAGTAACAGTAGTAACACTAGTATATAGTTGAGTACAAGTATAGATAACTTCGAAGACCACACTGCCTTTCCATGACGAAAGTAAAACAGTTCAAAATAGGGATGAAACCTTTTCATTGACTGTGAATAGATATAAAATTATGTAACTGGATATTTCGAACACATATACAGTGTTCATCATCAGTAGTAAAACTAAAAGTTTTTAGTTTTAGTTTTACTGCTGATGATGAACACTGTATATGTGTTCGAAACTAAAAGTTTTTAGTTTTAGTTTTACTGCTGATGATGAACACTGTATATGTGTTCGAAATATCCAGTTACATAATTTTATATCTATTCACTGTCAATAAAAAAGTTTCATCCCTATTTTGAACTGTTTTACTTTAGTACTAGTATAGCATATAGTATATAGTAATTGTTGTATTTATCATATTGTACTTGTTGACTGACTGAATATTTACTCAAGCTAGTTCAGTTTGTCTTTAGAAGGGACCAATATCCGGATGTCTTCCTCATGGATTGGAGTCTAAAGTAATTAAAAATCTTATCACCTTATTTTGAAAATAAGTTATGGATACTTGAATCCTAGTGGTAGGATTCTAGTGCCTCCCTTTCCCTAATTTCGTCCCACTGTTCGGGTATACCTACCACCTATTTGTTGATAAATGCCTCTGCAACCTTGAGTTCAATCTTTAGTGCCATCTGATTTTTAAGAAATTAGCACTAGCCTTTTAGTTTAAAGAAGGGAAATAAAATTACCCGAGTAATATTTAATTTAAACATATTATTTAATAGTTTTACAATGGATGTTAATAGTCTAATAAATGCTTGTGTCATCACGCTAATCTAATAATTCTTTACAGATGGTGCGATACACGGAGGGTTACGATTCTTTTTTTTTTAAGGGGACGATGGATCTAAGGAAACCCGAATTTTTCATCAATTTATTAATTCTTTACAGAGGGTTACGATTCATTTTTTTCTTTTTTTGTGAGGGGGTGATGGATCTAAGGAAACCCTAATTTTTCATCAAGCTTGAGTATGTTTTGTATATTTTGACAACCATATTCGAAGGGTAAATTTTGTGGTCACCAACCCCTGTCTTTCGTCCCCACTATAGAATAAATATCCCCTATGTGTGATATTACACATCTCTGCATGTTCAGTTAAATTATTTTTACAGTTTGATTTTTAAGAATCGAACATCAGTTTTCTGGCTTAAACGAGGAAAGTAAGGTTATTGGAGCCCTTTTTATTTAAATGTGCTATTGATCCAGGAATTCTACTCATGATAGAAATAGTGAATCTAAGGTAAATCTTATTTTCCTTCCTAAATCAGTGATTTTTCTCCTAGTTTAACAGTTAATATTATGGGCATTCCAATCCTAAGAGTTCTGTCCCATAGCTTCCAGTCCTTCCTTTCAACTCGTCCCATTACCCGAATTATACATATTACCTTTTTGTTGATACAGGCATCTACAGCAATGAAATTAATTGTCGGTGTGTTCTTACTTTTAAGAATTAGTCACAAGTTTTTAGTTTCCCAAATGAAAACAAAATTATCATTCTTAATTTAAATATGCTATTAAGTAACCATGTAAGGTACATTAATAGCCTAATAAATGCTGGGGTCATCTGCTTATTCATTAAGACAATCAACTTGAAAAGTTTAATTTTACATGGCCCAAATGTCAAAGGTGAGAAACTTTTAATGACGGACTAATAGGCTTTTCTTTGTTCATTGCAAGAGAGTTCATTTATGAGAGAAATAACAGCTCTATTATATATTTAGTCAATCTCGCAAGAGATACACAGTTGGAAATAGAAGCACAATGAAGGGGTAGCAGCAATGCTTCGGTTTCCAACTGGCTCTTGCGGGGGATGTTTAGTACAAGGGTGTAATGAAGGGTTAGTAATGGAAGTATTTAGCCCCGGCCTCTGTTCGATCTTGCAGGGAACACTAATGCCACTCAGTTTTTCAACCGCTCTTAAATTTTAGGAGGTTTTTCTAAATTTCCCAAAAGAAAATTGAGTTTTCGAAAATCTTCCAAAAAATGGTCGTGACGAAAATAAAAAAAATTGTGCTTTACCTTTCGTGAATTTGCGAACATTAATTTTCGCAGGAGTTTTGCAGAGCCCAATTTTCTCTTGGTAAAATTCTATAAAACACTGAAATATTTTAGGTAGTGGAAACACTGATGATATTTCAAAACTCAGGTCTCCAGTCGAGGATAGATGATGGATACTGAGAATTTAGGAACAGCAACATAACCAAAATGCAGAAGCTGCTTTGAAATAGATCTTTCCATGCCAAAGCAATGTCGTCAAAAAATGACATGCAAAAATGACGTCATGCCATTAGCAAAACTGTTATTGTTTAAAGAGGGAGGAAGGTACCGAAGAAGATAAATGTTGACTTTGGTTCCAATTTAGAACCAAACAGAAATTTATAACATAGTAGAATAGAGGGGATTTGTTTTCATATAATGAAAAGAGAAATCACCAATGCAACAGCACAAACACATTAAAAAAAAGGGAAGACAGAAGGAGAAAAGGAAGACTGTTTTCCTACATTAGTGATTAATATAGATCAGCACTTGAATGAGGCCTTAACCCTTTTCATCCATACAATCACATTGGTCAAACAGCATAGCCATACACAATCAACCATAAAGAATAATCCATGAACAGGCAGTCGTGTCGTCAATAAGTATAAGTCGTCATTTACCAAACAATAAAAACTGTAAAGACAAATAATTCAGAGGCCACAACCCAACACATGGGCTCATCAGGAGAATACACACTTGCCTATAGGGTTTCGGCACTTTAAATTCTCTACCCAGGCAAGTGGCGTGCCTACCATAAATTCCCCATGGTATCCCCGTGTTAGGTATCACCCCCAAAATATATGCCTATGAAAAAACAAGCAAATGTAGAACAACCAAGTAACACCAAAACAAGCTTATCCTACCTTAATTCTGGCTCTCATGTATTTAAGTTACCAATTCACACTCTATATTAAAACTTCATAATCTGCAAAAAAATATATAAATGGATATATGCCGTTTTTTATTACCTCCTAGATTCTGAATAATGTTGGGAATTGTTTCAGTCACTTGGCATTCCAATCTATTTATGTTACGATTAACAATTTTTCTCGTTTTTTCATAAGGGTGTACCACGGTATGTTATTGTTCAGTAATAAGGTATAATAGAATGTAATGCGGTTGTAATAAGGCTTGACTTTACGACAATTTTTAAACACAAAAAATAAATCTCAAAAAAAAAGAAAACACATTTCAAACATACAGCATGGCAGAGTAGGAGTGATTTTTTTTTTTTTTTTTTTTTTTTTTTTTTTAGTATAGAATAATCTACAGCAAAAAATGTATCTAAATTGGTATGTTCTTTTGATTGTTTTATATGCTTTGAGTAATGTTGGAAATTATTTTAGAGTCACTTGGCATTCCAATCAATTTATATTACGGCGCTTGATCAAGAAATTGACAATGCAACGACAACACAGGCAACATGTGCTCTACTCTCAGGACACAAATTTGTTGAGGTAATAATTAAGAAATTGTTTTGTTTCTGTACATAGTTTCGTTAAAAATCTCTAGCGAAATAATCATCGGAAAATGTAATTTCATCTTCTAAGCTTAAATTACTTTGATGTAAATTATGTCTCGAAAGTAAAACTAGTCCTCTAGGAAGGAGCGGGTACAAGGACTACAAATCAGCCGGTTTTTTAAACCTAAATCTATTTTCATTTTTTAATCATAGGCTTACCAAGGCATGTTGTTTTTCTGTAATAAGGTATACTCATTTTATATATTTTATTAAATAAAAAAAAACTTTTTTAACTGCAAGTAAGGAGCGACATTAAAACTTAAAACGAACAAAAATTATTCCGTTTATGAAAGGGGCTCTCCGCAACGCCCCGCTCTTTGCGCTAAAGTTTGACTCTTTGCGACAACTCTACTTTTTAAACAATAAAAAAAAACTTCAGCGTCAAGAGCGAGGCGTTGCGGAGGGAGAACCCTTTTCATATACGGAATAATTTCTGTTCGTTTTAAGTTTTAATGTCGCTCCTTACTTTCAGTTTAAAAAAAACTTGTTTTTTTTACTTGATTTCTGAACGTTTTTGAATTAATGTATGTTTTGATTTTGGCTCACCGCAAATGAATAATTAAAACGAAATTTGCAGATTTTTTTTTTGCTAAATGGGTTTCTCATAGTTTTGATCGGACGATTTTGATAATAAAAGGGGCGAGGGAGGAGGCCTAGTTGCCCTACAATTTTCGGTTACTTAAAAATGCAACATGATTTTTTATTTTTTGTACGACTGTTTTTGCTAGTAATAAACATACGTACTTTACGAATTAACTTACGACACGAACTTCTATATTTGTGTATTTTTATTACGTATATGAGGTGTTTGCCCCCTTGTCAATACCTCGCTCTTTACACTAAAGCTTGAATTTTACCACAAGTCTTAAAGAATGACCCCTGAATCAGAAAGCCGCAGAATTAATAGTTGAAATTACTAAAAATACTTTAGCGTAAAGAGCAAGGTAATATTTTATGCTCGTTTTAAGTTTTGATGATACTCATTACTTCCAGGTGGAAACAAAAATTTATTTATTTTCTCATTGTTTTTTTTTTAATAATGCCAGGATATCCTGTGCCCCTTTCATGGAAATTCTCTTCCCTAATGATAAATTCCTCCATGAAAAGATGCTCCCATGTAACATCCTCTCCCTGAAAACGTCTGTAAACTTCATAATAACCATTACCATTCGTAAAACAATGGTCAAAGTTTGTAACTTGCAGCCCCCCCCCCCTGGGGACCTTTGAGAATTAAGTCGTCTCAAAAGACATAGTTATTAGGTTTTTGACTGAGCTGAACAGAATAGCTATCTCAAAATTTTGATCCGGTGACTTTGGGGAAAATTTGTGCGTGGGAGGGGGCCTTGGTGTCCTCCAATTTTTCAGGTCACTTAAAAAGGGCATTGTAACTTTTAATTTCCGTAGAATTTCCTCTTATGACATTCTAGGACCACTGGGTCGATAAAATCAACCCTGGGTAAAAAAAAACAAATAAATACGTATCCGTGATCTGTCTTCTGGTAAAAAATACAAAAATCCACATTTTTGTATGGGGGAGCTTGAAACATCTACTGTAGGGTTGTTAATATTCTGTTAATAGGTTCTTAATATCCTAACCTGATACGTTGAATTTGATGGTGTGATTTTCGTTAATATTCTATGACTTTTAGGGGGTTTTCCTCCCTATTTTCTAAGATAAGGCAAATTCTCCCAGGCTCGTAACTTTGCTGTTTTGAAAACCTCTGTGACATTCACAGCCGTTTTCCATTTACGTATTTTCTGAGGAAACGTCTGAACAATAACAAGTAACTTTTTTCGTTATTGCTTGTTTGAGGTTTTTGATGAGCATAAGTCATTTTGGAAACCTCCTCTGCATTCATAGCCGTTTCCCATTTACGCATTTTCTGAAGAAGCCTCTGAACAATAACAACTCGTTTCATTATCGTTAATATGAGGTTTTTGATAAGCCTTCGCTGTTTTAAAAACCTCTGTGACAGTCACAGCGGTTTTTCATTTACGTAGTTTCTGAGGAAACTTCTGAAAAATAACAAGTAATTTTTTTCGTTATCGCTTTTTTGAGGTTTTTGATGAATGTATGCTATTTTGGAAACCTCCTCTGTATTCATAGCCGTTTTCCATTTACGCATTTTCCGAGGAAACTTCTGAAGAATAACAAGCAACTTTTTTTTGTTATTGCTTGTGCGAGGTTTTTGATGAGCGTCAGTTTATTTTGGAAAACTCCTCTGCATTCATAGCCGTTTCCCATTTACGCATTTTCTGAGGAAGCCTCTGAACAATAACAACTCGTTTCATTATCGCTAATATGATAATTTTTGATAAGCCTGTGCTGTTTTAAAAACCTCTTTGACATTCACAACGGTTTTTCATTTACGTAGTTTCTGAGGAAACTTCTGAAAAATAACAAGTAATTTTTTTCGTTATCGCTTTTTTGAGGTTTTTGATGAATGTATGCTATTTTGGAAACCTCTTCTGTATTCATAGCCGTTTTCCATTTCCGCACTTTCTAAGGAAACTTCTGAACAGCAATAACCGGTTCCATTGTCGCTAATGTGAGGTTTTGATGAGCGTTTTTCATTTCCACGTTGGCTAGGTTTTTGATGAGGGTATGCTATTTTACAAACCTCTTTTGCATTTTCAGCCGTTTTTTCTTTGCGCATTTTCTGATGAGATATCTGAACAGCAACAAATAATATTTTCAATTATCCCTGGTGCGAGGTTTTTGCTGAGCGTAAACTACTTTGACATTGTCTTTTGCTTTGATATCCGTTTCCCATTTACGCATGTTCTGAGAAAACTTCTGAGCAATAATAAATAACTTGCCCGATATGAAATATACCGTCAAAGTCACCATATGCGTATTGAGTTTATTTGTTAATAATCAGAAAAGGCTGCCCTATATCCCTCGGTGCACAAGGACATAATTAATCTGTCCCTCATGTGTTGGAAATTTTCTATATATAACAGGGTGTTGAAATACTAGCCTATTTCATATCCAATGTATTATTTGACACGAGTGACAGACTCTACTGCGTATGTCCTTTCTTCGATAAGTTTATGGCTCGTGATTTCTTCCTAGAAACCTATTTTCCACGCTATAAGCAAATAATAATGCACTTATTATACGCTACTTTAGGTAGGAAATACTAGGACGTCTCTAAGCTTCAATTTTGGATTTATTTGGTATATTAATCGAAAAATTAAGTGCTTATCTTGGAGTTTTTGGTAATATACCCTACCATTGTCAGCATTTGCGAAAATACCGCTTCTACTAGCGTTACCATTCATCGAAAAATTAAGTGCTTATGTTGGATTTTTGGTAATATACCCTACCATTGTCAGCATTTGCGAAAATACCGCTTCTACTAGTGTTACCATTCATCGAAAAATTAAGTGCTTATGTTGGATTTTTGGTAATATACCCTACCATTGTCAGCATTTGCGAAAATACCGCTTCTACTAGTGTTAACATTCATCGAAATATTAAGTGCTTATGTTGGATTTTTGGTAATATACCTTACCATTGTCAGCATTTGCGAAATTACCACTTCTACTAGTATTAAATAAAAAACCAGTTTTTTTTTAACTGAAACTAAGGAGCGACATTAAAACTTAAAACGAGCAGAAATTGTTCCGTATATGAAAGGGGTTATCCTCTCCGCCACACCCCGCTCTTTACGCTAAAGTTTTTTATTGTTTTAAAAAGTAGAGTTGTGACAGAGTCGAACTGAGTCAAGTTTTTTTTTTATTGTTTTAAAAAGTAGAGTTGTGACAGAGTTAAACTTTATATTAATCATTACCCTTAATGGAATATTTTTAAATCGCTTGGGAAGAATTAATTCATCAATTTCTCAAAAGGTAGGATCACCGTGAAAATAAGAAACTTTCGAAAAGAGGAATATTGGGCCGGTGATAAATACCAGCTGGAGGTATTTCATAAACTGGACGTTAAGGTGGAGGACATAATTAAGAACGATAACGTCCGACAGCTGGCAAAATTGATGATGATGATGATTGGTGACAACAAGAAAACTAAAAATTAGTCTCCCTCTCTAATAAGTTTCTTGTGGTGCAGAGGTAATGGGGCTTTGTCGGCAAATCCTTGACTCGGTTTAAAGACCCTAACAATAATGCTACAATTGAAAATGTATTGCTGCTCCATGACACCTGAAAACTGAAACCAACACAGCTGTGAATAATCTTCTTTTGACCTTATCTGTCCAGGGTTCCCCTTTTCTTTCCCTCGATGAATTTTTTACTTCCTTTATAGTTTTTCCTAAGACATCTTTCCAACCCCATTCTTTAAACACCCTGCTTTATTTTAGCCTAAGAGGGTTCTTAAACGGCACTATTTTTACCAATATAATGTTTTCGTCCCTAAAAAGTAGTCTAACCATCCTATACTTTCTTTTGTTATTTGATTCAACCCAGCAAACGCTGTCAGACACAGAGGCGCCATTTGGGCCAAATCTTGGGGTGGGCACTGGGTATTTGACTGAACTTCAGACTTTTATTATGAATCTAACCTACTTTCAAAGTTTACAATGATTAATAGCAAATAGCGTAATTACCCCAAGGGTCGTCAGGTAATTACGCTCTTTGGCTAATAGGCGTGCAGTTAGTTCAAATCATTTGAACAGAATGGATTATGTTGGACATAATGGATAATTATGGCTGGAAAAGGGCCCTTTGTGATGGAAGTTTGGGCCCCCCTGGAAAATCTGGGGTGGGCATTTGCCCACCCCTGACCCCCCCCCCCCAAATGGCGCCTCTGGTCAGACATATAGGCTTTGTAATCAGCTGTTTCTAATCAATACTTAATTGAAGTTTGAAACTAAGCTATATATATATATATATATATATATATATATATATATATATATATATATATATATATATATATATATATATATATATATATATATATATATATATATATATATATATGTATATATATATATGTATATATATATATATATATATATATATATATATATATATATATATATATATATATATATATATATATATATATATATATATATATATGGCTTAACTATGAATATCTTAAGAAATTAGGAAAAATCAGAAATTCAGTTTTTCTTAAAAGTGAACTCCATACGCAATTATACAGCTTCTGGTAGTAGTAGGCACAAAATTATATGAAAAGATTGTTGACAAATCCGTAAATAATAAGCAAACATATACCACACCAAAGATGGCGTAACTTCCCTCTGAAGGTGTACATGTCTTTGAGAATCAATAGATAGTTGATGGAAATAAATTTGTATGGAAATAAAGCGTTGTCACAGTTAACTAGTTAGATCCGCTTATTCGTTTTAATGGTTAAACCTGGCAATACTGACGAAAATGAAGTACTGCCCTAAAAACTTCATTATTTTGAAATAACAAAATAAAATGTTTCAGAATCACGGTTTTCAGGTATGAAATTACGGTCTCCGTTGATTTTCAAACAGTTCGTGGTAAGGAGCGACCCAGCTCAATCGTAACCAAAACTCTAAAAAAGGGAATTTTGATACCAATAGTTACATCAAAGAATTGCATTTCAATGCTGATTTTAAATATTCAAGTTTCATCAAGTTGAGTCTTACCTATCAAAAGTTACGAGCCTGAGAAAATTTGCGTTATTTTAGAAAATAGGGGAAAACACACCCTAAAAGTAACAGAATCTTAACTAAAATCACATCATCAGATTCAGCGTATCAGAGAACCCTACTGTAGAAGCTTCAAGTTCCTATCTACAAAAATGTGGAATTTTGTATTTTTTGCCAGAAAACAGATCACGTATGCGTGTTTATTTGTTTTGTTTGTTTTTATTTGTTTTTTTTTTCCAGGGGTGATCGTATCGACCCAGTTGTCCTAGAATGTTGCGAGAGGGCTCATTCTAACGGAAATGAAAAGTTCTAGTGCCCTTTTTAAGTGACCGAAAAAATTGGAGGGCACCTAACCCCCCTCCCACGCTAATTATTTTCCCAAAGTCAACGGATCAAAACTCCGAGATAGCCATTTTATTCAGCGTAGTCGAAAAACCTTATAACTATGTCTTTCGGGACGACTTACTCCCCAACAGTCCCCGTGGCAGGGGCAACAAGTTACAAACTTTGACCAGTGTTTACATATAGTAAGGGTTATTGGGAAGTGTACAGGCATTTTCAGGAGGATTTTTTGGTTGGGGGAGGGGTTGACAAGAGGGGGATATGCTGGGGGAACTTTCCATCGAGGAATTTGTCATGGGGGAAGAAAATTTCCATGAAGGGAGTGCAGGATTTACTAGCATTATTTAAAAAAAAAACAATGAAAAAATAAATATGAAATGTTTTTTTCAGCTGGAAGTAAGGAGCAGCATTAAAACTTAAAACAAACATAAATTATTACCCATAAAAGGGGCTCACCTCCTCCTAATACCTCGCTCTTTACGCTAAAATATTTTTATTAATTTCAACTATTTATTCTACGGCTTTTGTGATTCAGGGGTCCTTCTTAATGAATTGGGACAAAATTTATGCTTTAGTGTAAAGAGCGAAGTACTGACGAGGGGGCAAACCCCCTCATATCTATATATATATAATATGTAATAAAAACATGAGAATACAAAAGTTCTTTACGTAAACTAATTTATAAGTTACGTATATCTTTTACTAATAAAAATATTCGTAAAAAATTAAAAGTTCTAGTTGCCTTTTATAATTAACCAAAAAATCGGAGGACAACTAGGCTTCCTCCCCCGCTCTTTTTTTCTCAAAATCATTCGATCAAAATTATGAGAAAGCCATTTAGCCAAAAAAATATGCAAATTTCGTTTTAATTATTCCTGTGCGGAGAGCCAAAATCAAAACATGCATTGATTCAAAAACGTTCAGAAATTAAATAAAAAAAAACAAGTTTTTTTTTAACTGAAAGTAAGGAGCAACATTAAAACTTAAAACGAACAGAAATTACTTCGTATATGAAAGAGGCTGCTTCCTCATCAACGCCCCTCTCTTTACGCTAAAGTATTTACTGTTTAAAAAAAAGGAGTTGAGAGAAAGAGTCAAACTTTAGCGTAAAGAGCGGGGCGTTGATGAGGAAGCAGCCCCTTTCATATACGAAGTAATTTCTGTTCGTTTTAAGTTTTAATGTCGCTCCTTACTTTCAGTTACAAAAACTTGTTTTTTTATTTAATTGAATTAAAATCAAGTAGCAATCAAACAATGGCTAATTGGAGAATCAGCCAAAACAGGCAGGCTGTGTGAGAGGCAAAGTTTGCATAAGCCTTTGTCTGGATTATGTAAAAATGATATCATTTTCGCTTGTCGATAGATAGTCTATCATCCATACATCCATCCTAGGGCAGAACTAAGATAGATAGGTGGGTCCAGGGGGAGGGACAAAAAAAAATGTTTTTATATCCTTGGTACTAGGCTTGTGAATACAAGCTTGAAGGTCTACTGGTTGTCATAACTTTATAATCACACTTTTATTTGCCACAACTTTTATTGAGCAAAAAAGCTTATAATCTTAAAGGCAAAAATGCCCTAGCCATGCTGTTTTCATAAATGACTCATTATTTTGCCTAAAAATCTTATTTGTACTTCGTGTTTCGAAAGAATGAGGGGCATGAGTCTCAGACCCCTCAGATTCTGCGTCATTTCTTTTCTCTGACGGGCTCAGGACGTCATTAATATTTCATGCTTTGGTTTCCTCATCTTCTAAGACAACTTTCTCCCCTACTCGAGAAATCTTCTACGTCATAATACTAACAAATCATTTATCATCATACGCAGAAAGTGTTATTGATCGACTTATCTGTTGTTAGGATATTTCTATATTGATATAATGAAAACTTTTGTAAGAACTTAGATGGGAATCAACTTTTAAGGCGTACATGGGAATATTTACTTTAGTGGAGGACGAATTGAAAGGAATTGGTGAAAAGCTTTGCCATTCGAGTTTCAGGACATACGTTATGTATTTTCAACAGAAAACAGTTTGAAGATAGTTTTAAAAACATTGCTTAGCAAATATTTGCGGAAACGAGTTGGTTTTAATCTTTGTAGAATGTGTATCGTAAACAAGGACACAAAGCTAAGATGTAGGTAGATAAAAGTTCCTATAGTTAATTTACAAATGAGCCCAATTAGAAAAAAAAAGAAAGAAGCTCGATGCGCCAGCTTAGGCTAAGATGAAACCATGAGAAATAAATATATGGGACTCTTTTCTATACACTTAAATAAATAATAAAAGTATATACGTTTCACTTATTCATTCTAAGTCATAGTTTCCCATCGTTTTCTGGACGAGGTTGGCTCGGGCAAGAACACACGTAAGACATACAGGCATAAAGCCTTATGAATGTTACTATGTAGACACAGTGGGGTGGATTAGAGGATTCGAAACTGCATCAGCAAGAGGGGGAATCAGGATGGGGCTGACTTAGTTATGATCCCAGGTTGGCATTAATGCCTAAATTCCTAGAAATATTGCTACTTCAGGCACTATGGTGTGGCCAGGATGAGGATGACGCAAGCATGAATGCAGCTAGGACGTTCAGGCTGAAAACCCTTGGAATCTTAATAGTTCAGGTGCTGTCCGACTGACGAGGGGTTTCAAAAAAAATATTAGCCAGAGGCCAAAGGTGGTTTAACATTGTGGCCAGGATGAGACTGACTCAGAAACGAATGCCGGAGGGGATTCATGCCTGACTGAATATGAATCTTACGGTTACAGGCTCTGTGGGATTGACAAGAAGCATTAAAAAGTGCATCAGCCAGTGCTGGCTCAACATCATGAGAAGGACGAGCCTGACTCTGCCATGACCACATCTTGGGCATTTAGGCCTAAACCCTTAGGAATCTTACTAACAGATACGTTGGCGTTGCTGAGAAGTTTTCAAAAGTGCATAAGCCATGTTTGTTTTTAAATGATACAACATGCCTAGAACCCATTGTTTTTAATTTGCTCATGTACCCTCTGTTCAGCCATGAAACAAAACCTTTCAGCAGTTATTGCAGAGTTCTTAAAATAGAGGATTTCTTATCAGAGCAGCGTCTACTTGGTCTTGTTTTGGTTTAGTATTCTCAGGTTTTGTCAAAATATCAATTTCAGGTCTGGGGGAAATTGCTCTTAATAGGGCCCCAAAAAGTAAGACAGTCCAAAAGTATCCAGAAGTTCAAAACATATTCCTAAAACTACTCCTAGCTTTCCAGTGAGAAAGAATTGCCATTTGTAGCTGATTCAGGAATGGTAATTATTATTTTCCTTGGACTTAAGGTAAAACTTTATCATGAAAACGAATTTGCAGGGATTTTTCAAAATACCCTGAAACCCCTCAAAAATGACATCAAATCACAAATTCTTGCAAATTCTTGCAAATTCGTTCTCGTAATGATATGAAAAAACCAGGCAAATACCCAAGATTTGTTTTGGGGGGATGGGATTGATTATTAAAAAACAAAGCTGTAGGATAATTTGAGTAAGAAATGCCCATAAGTTTGGTAAAATTGGGAATCAGGAGTGGGGAGCAGTCCACTTCCCCTTGTCCCGCATGCGTTCCTTCAAATACTATGACTAAAACTGACCAATTAAGTTGTTTAGTCTGAAACCTGATAATCTACGTGTCAAAAGCTCTGGGTTAGGTTTTCTTTCATATTCACCTCCCAAATATGGATTTTGATAAGTAAAAATATGAAAAAAACTTCGTTTTCTTAAAGAGTTAAAGAGGCTGCGTCCCAAAGTCGAACCTTAAAACGTACAGGAATTAGAAGAGGCAGTTGGGGGGCTGCCGCCCCCCAAACCCCCAGCTTTTAAAGACTCTTTTGTACAGGTTTTTTTTTTTGGGGGGGGGGGGGACTTCATTGTTACTAATTACTAGTTTCGGCGCAATGGTTCTCCTGTCCTCTTGTGTTTAACATTTTTCGAAGTTATGCCATTATTCATTCATTTCAATTTTTTGTTAATTAAAAGAGGGCCTTTCCGAAGCCAAGAGCTGGGGGTTAGCAAAAAAACAAAAAACCTGTACAAAAGAGTCTTTAAAAGCTGGGGGTTTGGGGGGCGGCAGCCCCCCAACTGCCTCTCCTAATTCCTCTACGTTTTAAGGTTCGACTTTGGGACGCAGCCTCTTTAACTCTTTAAGAAAACGAAGTTTTTTTCATATTATTTCTGTACGTTTTTCTACAATCCATGGTGTTTCTGGAATGGAGCTGGATTTTTATGATGCTTGCAGTCATTCTCGCCGTGCCGAGCTGATTATTTTGATGTACTTGAATGTTGATATTCGTAACTTTTAAGAATTTCAAAAATTAACATGGGACTATTAGACTATTAGGACTATAAGAAGACTATTAGGAGAGGCAAACCCCCCGCTTTTAAAGACTCTTTTGTACAGGTTTAATTTTTTTCATATTAATTCTGTACGTTTTTCTACAATCCATGGTGGATGTAATTTAATAATTCCTGTACTCCTCGTACAGGAATTAGGAGAGGAACCCCCCCCCCCCCCCGCTTTTAAATCATTGCATAAAATAGAAAAAAAATAGATAGAATGACCGAAATGTTTCTTTTGCTCATAAGAAGCTAATATTCTGTTATCTCTCAAATGATAAGCTGTCCAGGTGTTATCAAAATTTTTTTGATGTTGTAAAAAAAAACCGCCCGTAAGGGACTTGAACCCTTGACCCGAGGATTAAAAGTCTCACGCTCTACCAACTGAGCTAATAACTTGCATGTGTGTAAATATAACTTCTCAATAGCTTTTAAAAATTTCAAATTAACATGGACTCTTATGGAGAGAAATCCGTTAATTAAATAGCTAATGGGTGGTTTCTGGAAAACAGGGAAGGAGTTATCGGATCGAGCTGAAATTTCGCGGATAAGCTCCTGGGCCGTAGGGGACCTTAACTTGTGAATTTCAGCCCGATCAGACAACGTTAAAAGGGGTGGGGGGGTTGGAGGGTCGAAACTTTCGGGGGGTTAAGATTTTCCTACGAAACTTTCATGGGCACTTACTCGGAGAATTCCGCATCGAATGAGTCTTCGTACACCCAGATCCGATGTCGGATGTGACCTGTAGGCGTCTAGGAAAAAAAAGTAAATGAATTTTAAGTGGCTATGCGTGGTTTCTGGAAAACAGGGAAGGAGTTATCGGATCAAGCTGAAATTTCGCGGATAAGCTCCTGGGCCCTAGGGGACCTTAACTTGTGAATTTCAGCCTGATCGGACAACGTTAAAGGGGGGGGGGCTTGGGTTGACAGGTCGAAACTTTCGGCCAGATTTTCCCCATGAAGAAAAAGTTGGAGGGGGATGAAATTTTGCAGGTTTCTTAGTTGGAGCTCGGGCTACGAAATGCATCCCTCCCCATCCGTCTGCGACCACTGGAACCGAAGATCGCTTAACATTGTCGTGTGTCACCTCTTTATAGAGGCACGAGTGTGCCTCCTTGATATTGTTACGACATTACCGTCTAGTTTATATGTATCTACCTTGCATCGACAGAGCTAACCCCTGGTTCCCACTGCTGCGATTTTTGCGCAAAATCCTGCAACATGGGACAAATGACACAAATCGTGCGACAAACGACGCAAAACCATTCATTTTGCTGCAATGTCGGATGCGTTGAATACTTTCAACTCATACGACAAATCGCATGCGTTGTTCTGATTTAAAAAAAAAAAAAAAAAAAAAAATCATAACCAAAGTCATGAAGCTGATTGAAAAGCTAATTTTGGCCAGCCCATATTATATTACAAGAATCACGAGTTTGAGAACCTTATTTGAATTCTTCTAAAGTTTGTCGCAGCGACGCAAAAGTCTGCGTTTCTTTGTGAACTTCCATCCGATTCTGTCGTACGTCTGTTCCGCCAGAAAAAGATCGTTTCAGGATTGACGCAGCAGTGGGTACTATAAGTAAGCCGAGAAAGAAAACATGCAGCTTGGGTAGGAAAGCTTGGATTGAATTTATTCTGGGATTGACCTCGATTAGTCCCAAGACCTAGAGAAGGGTAAGAACGGCATTCAAATTAAGTAGACAGCTAATCCATTGTGCATACACCATATATTTTTCTGAGGGAGATTCCCAGGAGCAATTTCTTAGACACTGCCTTCCTGTTTACAGAATTTAACAAATAAAAATTTAGTTAAAACGGGTATGATATTTTAAACAAAGGAGTGGGCAAAAAAAGCAACAAACTCTAAATAATAAAGAAATCCAAATATTTGGGCTTCTTGTCCGGAAGCCTTTGTCAACGGAAAAAAAAAAAACAAATAAAAAAAAATGAATTAAGGTAAATTAAACAAAAATATAAAGAAAAGGAAAACAAAAAAACAAGACAATAAAAAGAAACTCACACTTTAATAACTTCCGATATCAAAAATATTTCAACTTGTTAAGATCAAAAGTTATTTTCAAAAGTTTTCAAGGCGAAAGTCAAATATTATACCAATTTTCACTATGTTTTCGTTTGTTATATTCTAACCAAGGAGGTGGTTTCACACGTCCTGAATCGGCCACCGGATATGGCAGCTAAAGTTATATCAAGCACTTTTTACCTTAAATAGTCTTCCCAGCTCCGTTTGTTACAGAAAGAACTGCTTAAAATCAGAATCACCTTCATCGATATTTGTCCTTTGAAAAAACATCCATGTTTGTTTCTCGTTTCTCGTTTGTTCTCGTTTGCTGCTTCTCGTTTTAAAAAATCGAGGTCACCAAATTAGTTGGTGAAGCAAGCTCACTAAGTTTCCTTCAAAACCCTTATTCAGTTTGATAGAATTGGAACATGACCAGCGCTGTTCAAAGGAGAGGGGGAACAACCAGGGCAGCTGCCCCAGTTGCCATGGCTGAGGGGTGTTGTGAACTCACTTTGATTAAAATAAACACTTTGATTCACTGTTTTTACTTATACTTGAGTCAGGAAAGGGCGTTGTAAAAAAATTTCCCCCGGGCATCACCAACTCTAGGAATAGCTCTGAATATGACTTGTTGACACAGTCACTGCCGATACAAGCTATTTTACACTCGAAAAGTTCAACTAATGGCTAGGAGAACGGATTTGCAAAAATATGTTTTAAATTATACCATTTTCGAAATTCGGTCGGCAAAACAATCTATTTATTTGTTTTTTTGGGGGGATACTGAGAGAGGAGAATGTATTGCGACAGCCCTAGTCCAAAAAGGCCTAAGAGGTACTGATAACACTGTTTGCAAAACTTAATTTTTATAGGCGTAAGTCTATCTTTAAGGTAGCTAGGCCTCCTTAAACTTGATATAACAACCCTGTTCAAAGAAGGACAAAGAAATCCTCCACTAAGAATTGCTTATGATAATTCAACTTACATAAATTGTTCACAACATAGTTTTTTTTATATCAATACCTCCTTTATCTATTTTTCATACTCAACTTGTATGTACATCTATGTCTCTTCGCATAAGAAATTGGATTTATGTATTCTTTAGTAATAGCGAGGGGGTTGCCAGGGAATATGGAAACAGGATGGATCGGCAGGAAGAATCTTTTGCTTGAATATACACTGGTACAATATACTCGTGTAATCCAATATTGACTCCATGAGAGCTTCAAGTATACAAAGAGAGTAGTTTTTTCCTCAAAGGAAAGTTGTTCCGCAAAATGAACGATTTTTGTTCTTTTATAAAGCCTTTATTAGTCAACGGTGCGTTCCCACATGCGACCTTTTACGATTTTCTGTCCACACATTTTGTTCCTAGGAGATTTCGAAATTATCGTTCTGTTGAATTGAATGAAAATTGCTAATTTCAAAATAATATTGCATGAGAAATAAATTACCACTTGATAGTTTAATACGGAGCACCCGGGTTCGATCCCCGCTGCAGTAAGGTTGGGCGACAAGCTTGCTACTTGTACCTGTAAGAAACACTCAGCAACTGAAACGTCGACTCGACGGCCTCTGTGCCAGCAATGGCTCAGAAGGAACTTTTTTTATAGTTTCTCAAAAACCTGATTATGTTCTGTTTCAGCGATTATGGACTATGACTTGCTCTTTGCAGCCACTGGTTGCAACCATGATTTTTAGCCAGTGAAAAAAAATGAACAGTTTTTGAGTCACCAGCTTGTTTACTAGCACCACGACACCTCTAGAGCTAGACAGACAATAAGCAACACCTCTTATAAGATGCATAAATTCAATGCAATCTGTTCATACAATCTCAATGATTGTGTTTTTGCCCGAAAACTCATAGTTTATTAAAAATTTGAAAAAAATTAGCATTAGTTTCATTTAGTTTCATTAGTTTCATTAGTTTCAGGGAATTGTTTCATTGAGTGGTCTCACACTGAGTGAGCGAAACCTTGAAAGCAACAGCATTTCCAGTGGGATCAAAGATATCTTAGTGGATGCTGCAGTACATATTAAATAAAAAACAATTTTTAACGGAAAGTAAGGAGCGACATTAAAACTTAAAACGAACAGAAATTAATCCGTATGTGAAAGGGGCTGTCCCCTCTTCAACGTTGGCCTCTTTACGCTAAAGTTTTTATTGTTTTAAAAGGTATAGTTGTGAGAAAGAGTCAAACTTCAGCGTAAAGAGCGGGTAGTTGAGGAGGGGACAGCCTTTCATATAAGGATTAATTTTTGTTCGTTTTAAATTTTAATGTCGCTCCTTACTTTCCGTTAAATTAATTGTTTTATATTTAATTTCTGAATGTTTTGAATTAATGCAGGTTTTGATTTTGGCTCACCGTACATGAATAACAAAAACGCAATTTGCCTATTAATATACTTTTTTTTGGCTAAATAGCTTTCTCAAAATTTGGATCCGACGATTTTGTAAAAAAAGGGCAAGGGAGGGGGTCTAGTTGCCCTCCATTTTTCTGTTACTTAAAAAGGCCACTAGAACTTTTAATTTTATTTACGAATGTCTTTATTAGTAATAAATATGCGTAACTTACAAATTAACTTACGTAACGAAATTCTACATTCGTATATTTCTATTACGTGTATGAGGGGTTTGCCCCCTCGTGAATACCTTGCTCTTTAGACTAAAGTTCGAATTTTGTTCCAATTCTTTAAGCATGACACCTGAATCACAAAGACCGCTTAGTCAGAATAAATATCTCTTTTAAAATTACTAAAAATACTTTAGCGCAAAGAGTGAGGTATTGAGAAGGGGGCGAACCCCCTCATATACGTAATGAGCTCTGTTTATTTTAAGTTTAATGTTGATCCTTACTTTCGGTTGAAAAAACTTTTTTTATTATTTAATGTCTCATTGTTTTTTAAATAATGATGGAATATCCATTACTCCCTTCATGGAAATTATCCTCCCTCATGATAAATTCCTCAATGGAAAGATCCTCCCGCGTAAACCCCCCGAACCTACCCCCCACCAGAAAAATCCCTCCTGAAAATGTCTTTTTACTTCCCAATAACCAATACTATATGTATTATATGCATATATATATGTATACTAGCTGTTGGGGTGGCGCTTCGCGCCACCCCAACACCTAGTTGGTGGGGGCGCTTCGCGCCCCCCCCAAGCCCCCCCGCGCGCGTAAGTCGTTACGCGCCATAATAGTTACGCGCCATTGTAGTTGTGTCCCTATGTCCCACCTGTGAATATAGATATATATATATATATGGTTTTAACTACGTAAAACTTGCGAATATACAACATTCTTTGCTGTCCCATTGTCTTTGCATATAAATAGATTGTCAGGTTATCCCCCTGTTTCCCCCGGTGTCCCCGTTGTAGTTGTGTCCCTGTGTCCCGGTCGTCATTTATATTCCCTGTGTCCCGGGTCCCGGTCATCATTTGTATCCCGGTGTCCCGGTCTGTATATACATTCGTTTTTTAGTTTTGTTTTTCTCCTTTATTTTTTTCCTTTTTTTTCTTTTTTAGCTTATTTAGATTTTTAGATTTTTTAGTTTTTTTATTAGTTTTTAGTTTTTATTTCTTTTTAGTTTTTTTGTCCCGGTCGTCATTTGTATCCCGGTGTACCGGTCTGTATATACATTCGTTTTTTAGTTTTGTTTTTCTCCTTTATTTTTTTCCTTTTTTTTCTTTTTTAGTTTATTTAGATTTTTAGATTTTTTAGTTTTTTTATTAGTTTTTAGTTTTTTTTTTCTTTTTAGTTTTTTTGTAGTTTTTACCTTCTTTTTAGTTTTGTTAATTTTTTTTTTTTTACTTGTGTCCTGGTCGTCATTTATACTCCCTGTGTCCCGGTGCTTTGTTGATTGCTAATCGAACATTCCTTTTGTCCTGGTCGCTTTCTCTTTGAGTGTCGTCATTTATTTTTTTCTTTTTTAGTTCTTTTAGTTTTTACCTTTTTTAGTTTTTTTTTAGTTTTTAGTTTTTTTAGTTTTTAGTTTTTTTAGTTTTTTACCTTTTTTTAGTTTTTTTAGTTTTTTAGCTTTTTTATTTTTTTTATTAGTTTTTAGTTTTTTTGTAGTTTTTGCCTTTTTTTTTAGTTTTTGTCCTGGTCGCTTTCTCTTTGAGTGTCGTCATTTATTAGTTTTTTCCTTTTTTTTTTAGTTTTTTATTGGTTTTTACCTTTATTCTAGCTTATTTTTCAGTTTTTTCCTTGTTTTTAGTTTTTTTTTTATTTTTTATTTTTTTAGTTTTTTACATTTTTTTAGTTTTTTTAGTTTTTTTAGTTTTTTAGCTTTTTTACTTTTTTTATTAGTTTTTAGTTTTTTTTTGTAGTTTTTGCCTTTTTTTAGTTTTTTCAGTTTTTTTTTTAGTTTTTTATTGGTTTTTACCTTTATAGTTTTTTTAGTTTTTTAGCTTTTTTATTTTTTTTATTAGTTTTTAGTTTTTTTGTAGTTTTTGCCTTTTTTTAGTTTTTTCAGTTTTGACGTCACCTAATCCAGTTTTTTCAGGTGACGTCACCTGACACATCCATCCACACATCCACAGACAGACAGACAACTTATTTTTATATATATAGATATATATATGTAAAAAACAATTTTTTTCTAAACAACAGTGATGAGCGAAAATATGTCTTCAGAAGTGTAAAAAAAATAATTGACATTATAATGAAAAATCAGTTAGAAGTTAATAGAAACAACTTGATAAGAATCCAACCAATAATGGACTTACAGTTTACAAAAAATAAAACTAAATTCAACTCAAACTGGAGACGAAGAGAAATTACTAAATAATTGAACGAGGAAGTTGTCTATGTTGTACCCCAATTAAATAAAAAAAACAAGTTTTTTTAAACTGCAAGTAAGGAACGAAATTAAAACTTAAAACGAACAGTAATTTTTTCGTATGTGAAAGGGGTTGTCTCCTCCTCAATGCCTCGCTCTTTACGCTAAAGCTTGACTCTTTGTCAAAACTCTACTTTTTAAAACAATAAAAACTTTAGCACAAAGAGCCAGGCGTTGAGGAGAGGACAACCCCTTTCACATACGGAAAAACTTCTGTTGGTTTTGAGGTTTAATGTCGCTCCTTACTTGCAGTTAAAGATTTGTTTTTTTATTTAATTTCTGAACGTTTTCGAATTAATGCATGTTTTGATTTCGGCTCACCGCACATGAATAATTAAACGAAATTTGCATATTATTTTTTTTTTTGTTAAATAGCTTCCTCATAGTTTTGATCGGATGATTTTGATAAAATAAAGGGGTGGAGGAGAAGGCCTAGATACCCTACAATTTCTGGCTATTTAAAAATGCAACTAGAATGTTTTTTATTTCTTTACGAACGTTTTTGTTAGTAATAAATATACGTAACTTACGAATTAACTTGCGTAATGAACTTCTATATTTGTTTATTTTTATTGCGTATGTGAGGGTTCTCGCCCCTTCGTCAATACCTCGCTCTTTACACTAGAGCTTGAATTTTGTTTCAATTCTTTAAGAATTACCCTTGAATCACAAAGGCCGTAGAATACTTAGTTGAAATTACTAAAAATACTTTAGTGTAAAGATCAAGGTATTGTGGAGGAGCGAACCCCCTTATATACGTAATATTTTCTGTTCGTTTGAAGTTTTAATGCTGCTCATTTTTTCCAGTTGAAAAAAAAAATATTTATTTTCTCATTTTTCTTTAAATAATGATAGAAAATCCTGCGCATCCTTCATGAATATTCTCTTCCCTCATGATAAATTCCTCCATGGAAAGATCCTCCCACGTAACCCCCTCCCCCCAACCCACCCCTGCCCCAACACGAAAAAGTCCCCCTGAAAACGTTTGTAAACTTCATAATAGCCCTTACTGTATGTAAACAATGGTCAAAGTTTGTAACTTGCAACCCAGGGACCGTGGGGGATTAAGTCGTCCCCAAAGACATAGTTATTAGGTTTTCGACTAAGTTGAACAGAACAGCTATCTCAAAACTTTGATCCGGTGACTTTGGGGAAAATCTGCATGGGAGGGGGCAACTTCTAGGACCACTGTGTCGATACGATTACCCCTGGGAGAAAAAAAAAATAAATAAACACGCACCCGTGATCTGTCTTGTGGCAAAAAATACAAAATTCCACATTTTCGTAGATAGGAGCTTGAAACTTCTACATTAGGGTTCTCTGATACGCTGGATCTGGTGGTGTGATTTTCGTAAGGATTCTATGACTTTTAGAGGGTGTCACCCCCTATTTTCTACAATCAGGCAAATTTTCTCAGGTTCGTAACTTTAGATGGGTAAGACTAAACTTGATGAAACTTACATATTTAAAATCAGCATTAAAATGCAATTCTGTTGATGTAACTATTCGTATCAAAATTCCGTTTTTTAGAGTTTCGGTTAGTATTGAGCCGGGTCGCTCCTTACTACAGTTCGTTACCACAAACTGTTTGAAACAATGGGCAAAGCTCATAACTTGCAGCCCTTCCCCCGGAGCATTTGGGGTATTGCCTTCCCCGCCAAACCAGGATTTGGTGTTGGAGGTGTTTTGTGACATAATTACAAATACAGCTTAACATTCTGAACAATAAATAAAACATAGAATTCCAATATGTATATAAACATACTCATTGGAAGAACAGAGCTGAAAAAAATAGTGATTGTTTTCCTAAGACTCTAAGGGGAAAATTCAACTTGTAATATTGCTGCTTTAAACCTACGACTTATTTTCGTATGCCAATTAGCATTTTCCTTGTTTTTGGAGGCAAGCACAATCCCACCACGGTTTTAGAGCCTCCTGAGTAAAATTTGAAGCCAGTTAAAAAAATATGTTGGATTCGCCTGATAGTTTCTTATTTGTTAAATATCTTAAGCCAAAAAAGTAAATAAAAAGCTGCCGTGTTACAAGATTTTTATTTTATAAGTGGTTCCTCTGTCACTACCTGGTAAATAAATAAACCTTACAAGTAAATAAGTAAAACGAATGATTAAACATTTAACTATAATACCATGGGCACCGGAAGAAGTGGGGGAGGTAATGTCTCACCTTAAGAAACAAGAATACATTATAAATGTATGAAAAAAGGAGAATTATAATTATTCCTATTTGAACCTAGGTAAAATCAAAGGTCATGGTAGTACTTCCTCCCCCCTCTCCCTGGGGAATTGCCCTGCAGTGCTCACGTGCCAGATATGCGTAATAAGAGGACTATTTTGAACTATCTATCTAAGGCAGGCCTAATCCCAATGTTCCTTGAGCACTCACATAGGGAGTGTCATAGGCAACTGGATTTTGGCAGAAAATGTAAAAAATGTAAACTTCAATAAAATTCGAAAATAAAAGATACTTGTGGCACTAAAAATTATTTTCCTGCGTCAAAAATTCTTAAAGGCGTCCCAAATCCATTTATGACATTCCTTTTTACATCCATCTGATTCTCCATTAACACTAAGAGTTTGAGGATTGTATGTTTTGCTTTACTATTTTGTGCTGTTTTCTATTGGCCTTGAACTATTTTTATTTGAATCACCAGTTCGAAGAAGTTCAAGCTCAAGGATAATTTCTTAAAAACTGGGTAAACCCAAAAAATTCGGCAAAGAAACTACTGTTGCCATCAGCCAGGAAAATTTCAGACATTAATCGTGACTTAGGTCATTTGTTTCCCCGATATTTTTGCTCCTGGATCTGGTTCGATGGAACTTCCCAAGAAACGAGTTTAATGTTTATGTCAGCTCTAAGAAAGAACCAGTCTATAAACAAGAGCGAGACGGACATCTTGAAATAACAGTTTTCTAGCAAAAAGTTGATCGTGCACAACTATGGGATACTATGAGCTAGTGAGTTGCTATATAGATTAACGGCTTCATTTTCTAACAACTACAAATATTTGTTCTATCTTGAATGAACCAGAGGGACACACCTTCTCATGATTGTTTGATACTAGAAATGCCGTCAGAGATGCTAATCAAGGGGGAGGCATGCTATTCATACATAAACCGAAGTCACATGAGAATTTTGAAACTATAACTAGTGATCATATTTCACGGTAAATCAGTAAGTTTTAGCTTAATTTGTTAAAATTTCGTTGGTAAATATCTAGAAAAGTGGCACTGCAGAACGAGACATGTTAGAACAAAAAAAGAAACATTTTTAGATTGCTACTTTTATTTCATTTTATGATTTTGTTTTTGACAATTCATCTTCAGCCCCTTCTAATGGTGTTATATAGTCCCAGGCCATTTATAAAAAATAAAAATAAAAATGATGGAATTTTTACTTTTATCAATGACTAACATTACCTAATTCTTTTTTCCATTCTTCTCTCTTTTTGGATCAGTTTTCATCAATTATTATGTTAGTTTTTATGTAACTTAGGACTATATAGACTAATAGAGGGGGAGGGGATTCGGATGAGTTGTCAAAAACGTGAACAAATACACAAAAATGGACATAAAAGTAGCAATCTTAAAGTTTTTTTTCTGGCATGTCTCCTTCTGAAGAGCTGCTATTCTTTACCGTTACCATATACAGCCCTAATTATATATTTCCCATGCATTTTGTCGTGTGTCACTCTTGTTTCAGCCCGTGTACCCGTAAATTGGATCAATGCCAACGAAATCAAGAAGCGGAAAAACCCACGAGAAAAATATAATTTGGGTTACATATTTTCATGTTTGGGGGGTAAAGTATATTGAAGGTACCTACAATAGGTGTTAACTACACTTTTTCTGCATATTATGAGGTAGGAATTGTTTTCTTAACATGTTTCCTTCTAAATATCCCCAATTGTTGGCTAATACCGAAATGCCTTACCGGCATTTCGGTAAAATAAGGATTTATATGCAGGCACATTGACAGAAGGTGAATGAGAATCTTCACTATTGATTCGTCTTTAACTATAAATCTGTGGGTTGCAATCGTCGAGAGATTGTGACTTCTTGGGAAGGGGCATTTTATTAAAGAGGAATAAAAAATCCCTCCATATGAGATGACTTTTCAGCAGACGCTGTCACCGAAGAGTCATCATCAGGGTTGCCAATAGCGGTACAATTGTACCATTTTTGTACATTTCACCTCTAAAGGTACATTCTGGTACAATCACAAATTTTCTGGTACATTTTAAAAATGTGGTACAATATGGTGCAATAAGATTTGACTGGGCGTCAGGACGCAGCGAGCGGAAGGAATTGTAGTTTTTATATATAGGTGAGCCGCTATTTGGAGGATTGACGCCAAAATAGTCTTTGCAGGAGAAAGGAGGTCTCCCAAATATCTTTGAAAGAAGATCCCTGATACTTTGTTCTCTTTATTGTAATGTAAATTTCCGACCGCCCACGTGTTGTGCGTAGCGAAAAAAATATTTTCGTCTTGCCCGTAGCACAACACGAAAAGAAAAATAGATATGGTACAATTTTTGATCAGTGGTACAATTTTAGGGCGTTTTGCGGTACTTTTTCTTCCAAAGCGTTGGCAACACTGGTCATCGTTACACTTTTTCAAGAATAGTTTCAGTCATTGTATTAGTGCGACAGTGGCTATAACCTAGTAAAGAGCGAAAAGCAGCCGAGTATAGCCAAAAAAAAATGGTTGTTTAGGGAAACTGCCTCGTGACAATAATTTTCAGCGTAACGCAATTTCGAAAACTTTCAATTAGATCACTGAACAGTAATCAGTAATCACCAAAATGTATTTTAGAGAATGTCGAAAATGGCTTGAAACCCACCAAAAATTGACATCCAGTTGAAACGCAACGTACTTAAGTATTATTACTTAAGTATTATATGAGAAACACTCGCGAAGAGAAATACTCGCGTGAAACGCTCGCGAATTATTAAGTATTATTACTTAAGTATTATACGAGAACACTCGCGAAGTGAAATTTCGGTAATGCTAATGAAATAAAACAAATATGATGAAAATATAATACTTTATTAGCAAAATTGTGAAAACTACACCAAATAATTATGGAAAGGGGGGCACCCAGAGCGCATTATATTAAATACGTAACCTAACCTAACCAAAATACCAACTAAATATTTAATTGAAATATAGCTACTATGTATTTTCCCAGCGAGCCCAAACTAATTGTCGGGTATTATCACCGTGAAAAGCGGGTCTCATGTTCGTGATCCAAATTCTCGAGTGTTTCTTGTATAATACTTAAGTACCAAACGCAAAGTTCATCATTGAAATCGCAATGGTCAAAAACTCTTTGACTGGATCCTTACCGTTCTTTGCCTTGAAAAACAAGTAAAATCACATTTTCCATGGGTTGTTCTCATGTGCTACCCATGTTTTCTTTATCTTCTTTTCTTCTTAAGAAAGTTTATTGGGTACTTGTGTATTATTCAGAACACACTCAATAAGCGAAGTTAGATTCTTTTGTGAAACAAACTACGATGTAGGTACATTTCATGAGAAAAACCGGTTTCATAGCCACAAAGACAAAACTCAATTTAGTTTGTTACGCATAGTGATAGAAGATAGTGTCTGATATGGATTTTGAAATAAAGATTTGGGATTTTCCAAAGACTGAAAAAGGGGCAATTATATTTTCCAGGATAAGGGGCTGTTGCCCACAAAAAAACAGTGCCTCAATGGACAAAACATGACTTTATACTCTTACGAGAAGGAACATTTTTGGAAATGTACCAATAAGCCATGCTTGAAAAAAGTCAATTTGCGTCAATTTTCATCGTATTTTGTTTTATTTCATTAGCTTTATCAAAAGTTTGGGTTTGGGCTATATTTTGCACACTAGGGGGGGGGGAGGGGGTGCATTATATCAAATACCTAACTTAATCTAACCTAACCACCTCTATATATAAAACATTTAATTAAAATGTACGTGCATCATAGTTAGTTTCACGAAAGAACCTAAATTCACTTATTGAGTTTGTTATGAATAATACACAAGTACCGTTTATTGCTTATAGCAACATTATCAAGCAGACGATAAAAACACCCCCCCCCCCAAAAAAAAAAAAACGTAGCTCACCTTTACACCTTTTGACATAAGACACAATCACAACCTTCAATTTTTTCGGTGCTGCACCTTAGGTTGTGTTTTCAAGCATCAGGTTTGAAACATGTTTCGAGCAAGTTTGACGTAAATCGTTTTCAGGTTTTCCGTGTTTAACCCAGTCAAACTTTAAAGTGTTTTCATCTTACAAATTTCAAGCGTGTTAGACATGGGTTCTTCTAAATTATAACACGCCAGAATAACGCGGTCGAATACGGGCTCTGACAAGACCCAAGCCCATATAGAACAAGGTACTCAAAACGATAATCTGCAAAACCTTTGTCAAACTCTGCGTTGGACGTGGGTGACCTGGAAAAGCTTTATTTGACCGGTTATAGTCAGAGATTTTTTCAACAATATACGTACTCAATAAATTATTTTTGTGTCATATGTTTGTCTTCACGTCTTCAATAAGTTCAAACAGCTTTAGTAGAGATTAGTGACCAATCAGTTGCACCTACCTAGGCAAGTTTATTCCAACATCATCAAAGGAGTTTTTCATGGTTAATCGGCAGTGGCATAGTTGCATCAAAGTCCTAGGGAGGGGGGGGGTAATTTGGAGCCAATTCTCCTAATTCAAGTGAAAATGACAGTGAAAACTGAAAAACGAGCCGTTTTTATATTATACCATAAAGGCATAGATATACTAAAGAAAACTAACCTGTTTCTTGACCCGATGACAATATTTTTGAACAAAAGATATTTTAGCTGGGGGTGGGGTAACCTGCGGTCTGGAGGGGCAGTTCCTCTGCCTAATAGCAAATTACGCCCCTGTTAGTTGGTCATTGATTTTGACCCCACTTTGCCAGCTTTATCCTAAAAATGAAGTTAATGCTCTAAATAACTTGTCAGTCATCTTCGTTGATCAGTCAATTCATTTGTCTTTTTTCCTTGCATCTCTAGCTCACTCAAATTGAAATCTCAGTTTGAAATGAAAGTCACTCAAAATCTTAAGCAGGGAGCTATGGGTGTTGATATTTTTGATCGAGGGTTCCTTAAAGGTGCTTTTAGACAATAAGACATGAAATTTGTCCTTAGGAGTGTCATAAAACCTGCCAAATATATTGTAATAACTACCCAAACTAATATTTTCTGGTAAAGAGAAGTCCCATGAAGATTTACCAAGATCTTCTTTCGGTCTATCCAGCTCAACTGGTGAGCAACAGAATCTCAGTTTGTCCTGGGGGACTAATCTTTGTAGATTTTGGAGGATTTGAAACAAGGCTACAAATGGGAAATGGTCGGAGGAATCAGAAAGATGACTGCCAAATAACTTGTTAGTCATCTTCGTTGATCAGTCAATTCATTTGTCATTTTTCCTTGCATCTCCAACTCACTCAAATTATTGTTTTAGCCCTTAACAAGTCGTCGTTCAGATCACGAAAAGTGTCGCAAATTTTTAAAAGAAGCTTGGCGTCGTGAATTGAAGCGTATGCAAGAAGCTGTTGCCAACATGCGCAAAGCACAGGCACATTACATCCAAAAGCAAGTCGATTGGGAGAAAGCTAAAGAAGCATCCCTCAAAGCCGAAAATTCTGAGCCTGATGGTAATAAAACTGAAAAAAGGAGGAAAACGGAGGACGAAGCAATGCAGAAGGTCAGTTGTCTTTTACCATATTATTATTACTACTTATATTACTTATATTATTTACTATATTATTTACTATATTATATTATTTACTACTTAAATTATTACTTGTTTGCCTGCACTGTAATTTCTAGTTCTTGTTTTTCACGGATCTTGTGCATAATGAGTAGTGTAGTATAGAGTGTAGTATTATATGGTGTATAGTATAGTGTATAGCATATAGTGTGATTATTATAGTAATATTTTTTATGTTTATTAATTTTGGTTACTTAAAAATTAGTTACAGTTTTTCTTCGGTAGCATGTTGTTGGTAATTTAGGCTGCTGGATTATTATAGCCGGTGCACCACCAATCTGGAATAAGAGATGCTATTGGCGGAGCACATATAGGCGGGTGGCGTCTTCTGAGTGAGCCCTAATGAATATCGTATTGTCTTTTTCTCTCCATGGATTATTATTTTAAGTTGATGCTATGTACTTGGCGAAGCTGTAGTGCATGACCCCTTCTAAAGAGGGCATGTTAATCAAATAGTTGTACTACCGTTAGGTTCCCAAGGGCATAACAAAATGTTATGCCCTTTCCAAACATCATAGTGACTTTACTGACAATGGAACTTAATCCTCCTATGGTCCCAGATATAGTCCTAAATAATATATTTCTTCGTTTTTTTTTTCGTTTCACTGTGCGTAACGTGTCCTTGTTAATGGGTACCTGTATTCTTGACATGTAAACAACATTTGTCCCAAGTGATTGCAATAAAGTTACCTTGGAAAAAATATTATTTAGAAATGATATTAAAAGGTAAGGAAATAATAGAAGCAAACACGATAATCTGACTAATAGAAACATGACGCACTGCTTAAGTGAAAATTTGAGTGCTTTAGTATATTCTTTTAGGTTTGTACATATACTAGGGCTGTATCTGGAACCAGGAATGTATTTTCAGAATAGCGACTTTGATGTTTGGAAAGAACATTAAATAAGAATCTAATGGTACAAATTTTATTTTGTTAACATGTTTATTTAAGAAGTAGTCCTGTAGTTCTTCACATGTACTTCTTTGGTTCAAAATATGCGTTTATTAATCACAATATTACTGCCTTCAGCCGTTCCATGGATATTATATTGAGTGTCGGTTGTTTTTCATTTGTGCTAAACGATCACGTCAGCTTTTTACCTGATTAAAGTGCATGTTTAGGTAGCTTTATGTTTTATGTACATGTTCAGGTATATTTTTTCACCTATGGGCTCTTCCAAAGGAAACGCACTAATAATTAATGAATTAGGCCATTGACTTTCAATCAACACTCTTTTCAAGTATAACGACCGTAAAACAACCATGCAAATACGCCTCCACCCTCCTGGTGTCCACCCTCCATCTGGTGTCAGATGTGGCCCTAAATAAAATGTTTGTCTGATATTTTCCGATTGTAAGCGTTGTGTCATTGTGGAATAAAGAGAACAGTTACACGAATAGATTCTTTAAAAATTATAAATTATATAAAATTATAAAAATTATATAAAACGTTGATAACATAGAAGCAAACATGAAAATCTGATTAATAGGAACTTTCTGCATATTCTAAAGTGCGAATTCTATTATTAAATTGTTATCTTATAGTTTTATTTACAGTCTAAGGGTATATTTGGCCTCATTAGGGGGGGAGGGTGAGCGCATTGACGCGATATTGACTAGTATATTTGGGAAGAATGGTGATTTTGAATTGAATAACAGCAATCTTTTTTTTAATTATAGTGTTTCTTTCTAGAGGAACCCAATAATGACAAGCTTACCAACGTTTGTATTAGGTTTGAACGCTATTCAATGAAAGAAAAATTTTTACTTTTTAATTTTTTTTCTAATTTCTTTGGTTAATACCTTTTATTAATTTTGCTTCGTAATTCTTTTCATTTAATTTCTTTTATTATCGTCTGTTTTACTGTGAGATTATTTTCTTTCTTTTCCCTATATTTTCAGTTTGTTGCTAAAACTTGACAATTAATAATACATCTATGTTGGAAGAGGGGGGGGGCTGTACCTAAGTTTATTAGGAGGTGTAGGTGAGGAACAGAAAATTCGGTTTGTGTTGGTTCCTTTTTATGTGTATATCTCAGTTTAAGTCTGAAGAAACTGTGAGGGTCAGCCGTTTCAAACAGATGGCGGAAATACAAGGAGTATTGGGATGAAGACACAGGAACGTTGATTTAAAGAAAATATTGGTCTTTAATAGAGATTTGGATGGGCTGACATTACCCCTCCCCTCTTTTTTCCTCGAGATGGTGTTCCTTGCCATAGCCGTATTATTTTCTAATAGACTGAAGACAGCTTGTGTTTTTGTAGCTCCTTTCAATTTCCTCCTGTGCCAGCAGCAAGGATTTTACTTGAAACAGACAAAACCGGTTTTAGGTCTTTTTTCCGATTACCATATTGCCGCATTATAGTATCCTGTTAGCGTTCGTGTTAGCTGTTTACCTGATTGTATATTCCAATCGTTTTTGGTATTTATTTAGGCAATAAATCTATTGTCCATGCTTATTGACAGAATGAACCGGTTTTGAAGGAGGCAGAACCGGTTTTTAGGTCTTCTTTCCCATTATCATATTGATGTATTGTAATAACCTACTATCGTTCGTGTTATTTGTTTCCCTGCTCGTGTATTCCAAAAGCTTTTTGGTATCTCTTCAGGTAATGAATCTACTGTCCAAGGTCGAGCTCTGTGACAGGATGAACCGGTTTTGGAGAAGGAAGAACCGGTTCTTAGATCTTCTTTCCCATTACCATACTGCCGTATTACCATTTCATATTAGCGTTTGTGTTAGGTGTTTCCCTGCTCGTGTATTCCAAAGGCTTTTTGGTATCTAATAAGGTAATGAATTTACTGTCCAAGTTCAAGCTCTATGAGAGGATAAACCAGTTTTGGAGCTGGCAGAACCGGTTTTTAGATCTGCTTTCTCATTACCATACTGCCGTATTACCATTTCATATTATCGTTCGTGTTATGGTTTCTCTGCTCGTGTATTCCAAAGTCTTTTTGGTATCTATTGAGGTAATGAATCTACTGTCCAAGGTCAAGCTCTGTGACAGGATGAACCGGTTTTGGAGCAGGCAGAACCGGTTTTTAGATCTTCTTTCCCATTACCATATTGATGTATTACCATTTCATATTAGTGTTCGTGTTAGATGTTTGCCTGCTTGTTAATTCCAATGCTATGGTTCAAAGCTTACATGATCTAATAAATCTATGGTGCATGGCATCTATATTCCACATTGATTGGAAAAAAAAAATACCTTGTTCGAATCTTCATAGAAATATCAGGTCCAAAAACAAAAAAAAAATATAAACCTAGTTATAAAATGCCATTGAAAAATTAATAATAAAAGGTATGTCAAGCTTCCGTTAGAAAAAAACAGATGACCTGATGATAAATGATGATTAAAGCATATATTACCTTTTAATAATAAAAGCTAAATAATGACCTGAAGCCAAAATATTCAGACTTCCATTTCTATTTTTGCACTAAAAATCTTTGTTTTTATTTTTTACCGTCTTATTAAAATATTTTATTTATTTTTAGTTTTTTTATCGTTTCGATCTAATGCTAATAGTACCAAGTTCATATTTCTGATAGTTACAAATTATATTACACATACTCTTGGTTGGGAGGGGGGCCTAAGAATCAAGAACATTTTCCAATAAGGGTTACGCCATTGACGAAAAACAAACAACTTGATAAATGACAAATACCAAGGTAAGTTTATTAAATACTAAGATTGCAATTTTTCTACTTTTTTGTTGTTAGAAATAAAAAAGACAATAAATTATTATAGAATATTAAGTAGTATTTGTAATATTTCGAACCCTTCTGTTCGACATTTTGTTCCTTTTAAGTTTTCAGAGCAGTAAATATCAATTACAGCTGAAAAAATTGTAAAAAGTAATCTTCTTGTTCTAAGTTATATTTTATGGCCTCTTTTTCTTATTGTTTTAGTGAACAAAAAATGAGCAGAAATGCATTCGTATTTAGTAAAAGTTTAGAGACGAAAAATCCCTTATAAAAACTTTAAGACTGAGTTTAAGGTGAAAAACTTTAAGGTGAGTTTTTTTTCGGATTCTTTCCGAAAAAAGTTAATTTTATTGCCTCTTTTTTTATATAGTTTTCTTGAACAACAAAATGAGCAGAAATGCATTCGTATTTAGTAAAAGTTTAGAGACGAAAAATCCCTTATAAAAACTTTAAGAAAATATTTGAGCTCCTTTGTGTCATGCCGAGGTGAGTTTTTTTTCGGATTCTTTCCGAAAAAAGTTAATTTTATTGCCTCTTTTTTTATACAGTTTTCGTGAACAACAAAATTAGCAGAAATGCATTCGTATTTAGTAAAAGTTTAGAGACGAAAAGTCCCTTATAAAAACTTTAAGAAAATGTTTGAGCTCCTTTGTGTCATACCGAGGTGACTTCTTTTTCGGATTCTTTCCGAAAAATGATCTATCGAGCCAAGGCTTAATTTCAAAACTAATTAATCATTTTTTTTTCCTTTTTTTGCCAAAGCTGAATCATCCCGACCAGATGTTACCTCGAAACTAAACCTCATTAAAATTATTTAAGATGCTTTATTTAATCACTTTTGGCCAATTAAGTCTATAAAAAGAAGTGTGTCTAATATTGACCTTTCTTTTAAGTGGTAAAGGGTGTGTCCTACCTTCATTTGAATGGAGTGTGAGTTATGCTTAACAATGAACTATGTAATAAGGATTGTCAAATTACCTTAGGATATTGTTTAATGGAACCACTGTGAGGTTTTTAAACCTCTAAGTTTAGCTTTAGTGACACTGAGATAGAAAATAATCAAAAATTTTTTTAGTCACCACCTACCTCAAAATTCTTGGGATAGAGGGTGAATATATCATAAGCTCTTTTGGGCCAAGAAAGCTCATGATATATCATTTCTTAGTTTTTACGGTTTAACCTATGTAAAAATCGAATGATAATTTTATTGGGGTAGAGAGGGCAAGAGTGAAAATCCTTTGATTTTAACCTTTTTTGAAGCTTTTAATTTTTCTACATTTAATTTAGTTATTTTTTAACCTTGAAAGAACAGAACGGCCTCCTTGGAAGGTATCCTGGACTCAAAATCTCCTCCTGTCAAACAGTTTGTGGTAACGAACTTTAGTAAGGAGCGACCCGGCTCAATAGTAACCAAAACTCTAAAAAAAGGAATTTTTGTAACACTAGTTACATTAAAAAAATCGCATTTTGATGCTGATTTTAAATAAATAAGTTTCGTTAAGTTTAGACTTACCCATCAAAAGTTACGAGCCTGAGAAAATGTCCCTTATTTTAGAAAATAGGGAGAAACACCCTTAAAAGTCATTGCATCT
>NC_088879.1:7712376-7821672 GCF_032884065.1 Artemia franciscana | reverse complement strand
GATTTGAAAGCTGGTGTGACGAAGCCTTTTTCAAGCTCAGAACAACTATATTTTACGCCAGCTGTTTAAGTGGGATTCCATTTTAGACTGGTACCACAGCTTAGATACCAATACACAGTTATGAAAACTCTTATCTTGCCCATGAGAAGCTTTTGGTACAGAGCTCTGAACTTGGCACCTCCTCCAAGCCCGTGCTCCGACGCGTGGATCGTACTACAACACCATAGGCGGGAACGCAATTTTGTTTTGTATTGGTATCTAAGCTGTGGAATCGCTCCAACTTTTAGATTCAGACTGCCAGTTTCCTGTCTTCAGCCGCTAGCATCACTACCGCGCACTGTGTCCCAAAAAGAAACCGAGTTTTCATAACTGTATTGTCATCTAAGCTGTGACTAGCACTCTTTTCGAGCGTTGTTCAAGCCGGTTCTTAAGCTCGAGATATATTTTCAGTGTTTTGAAATAGTTCTAATCTGAAATTTGTGGAGTTGCTTGATAGCTTGCTCAATATGCTACTTTATAGCACTACCAAGTGAAGTGCTAAACAATTTACTAAGAGTATGCAATTTTTGTGTAAAAAACCCATCTGATAATTCGTACGTGTACGATCTCGGAAAGCTGGACGAAAACGCTACGTCTGTTTAGTCCTTTAGCCTTAAGCTTTTCTCAAGCCGACTAGCACATAAAACAACAACGGTACTGAGACTTTCCATTGTCGTATCATAAATCATTTAGTTTTTTTTATGAAGACAGGAGATTAGCCTGTTACCTAACTCTCCTTCTTCACTAGTATGGGGCAAGCTGTTACCCTATTTCTGGATGCCAAGGATCATAGCTGGTGGTATTAAAACTACCCCTAGAATGCCTTTTTTTTCATTCCGAAAACTAAAGTGATTTGCCTTCGAGCCGATTATAATTTTCATCATCAAAATGTTCTTCCCTTCATCTCATGATTGAAATTAACCACAGACTTATTATCTAAATAAAAACAGGAGCTCTTAGGACTATTTTATCCAAAGGTTAATTGCAACTTTGATTAAAAATACATCTATTATAATGCGTCTCAACCTTAATTGTCTTAACTCGCCTTAAGGTTACTCACATTTACTGAATTGTAAAGGAACATAGGCTGCGTGTCTCTATTTGGGATATTTTTTACTTAATGGTTCTTTCATAATACACCGTAAAACATTTTACACTATCATAAATTAAGACATTGCGTTAAGTTATGTAATCTTATGCAACACACCTTATCTGTAATGTAGGTAGTGCCAAGTAGACTCGAACCCTGCATAGGATTTTACGATACGGAAACTTATGTTGCGTTATGAAAAAGTCAATATGGTAGCATTGAAATAGAATTTCTGGGGTGAAAAGTTAATAAATTTTGAAAGTAAATTTATCAACTTTTCCCAGAAAGCTTTTCAAGCTTGATCAGAGCTAGAATTTTCATCTTCATCTCACATTCCAAGTTTTTAATTGTTAAATTATGGTGACTTACTTATTTATTTCTAAGCTGAGGAGTATACAAAACACATAAATGAAATTACAAAAGAAAAACCATTTTCAACGATTATTAAAAATTATCAAATAATATTTAAATTCTGGAAAACAGAATAAAGGTTATGCATGAAGTGAAAGTTTTCAGACAAATGATGAAAATTGTCCCTCTTGATCCTAGCTAAATCCAACGGCTTTTTAATTTTAAATCTCAATGATTCTATGGTAATTTTACCTCAATGATTATAATGATTTTAAACGATCATAATGAGGTTTTTGTTGATTTTATACAAACCCCATGTGAAAAGACTTATTCAAGAATGAAATGTTATGCTTAACGTAACGTAGCTTAACCACTTAGCCTAGGAAATTACATAATAAGAATTACTTAATAGATAATCTTAATACTTAATAATATAAATTACTTAATAGATAATCTTTAAGGTCATGATAAAAGCTACCTTATGTTGCTGTGAATAAAATACTTGCATGCGAATGTACAGAAGGGCTTTTAATACTATAAAAAATAATTGAATATGTTGACTCAAATCAGAATTTTTTGCAGAAACAAAGGTTATTAAATGTTGTTCTTTGTCCAGTTGCATAAGTAATGATTTTATTTTGGGGATGGAGGCGGAGGGTCGGAAAACTCAGAATTAGGTGAATTGAATGAAAATTTTGCTGAATAATTGAAAAACTGACAAATTATATCCGGTACAGGGTTTTGAAATGTGGAACAGAAGAACCCCCTCCCCCTCCCCCTCACATACACACAAACACTAATACTCTGCATACGGTTCTAATATGATCTTTTTTGAAAAATCACATTATTCTTCTGATATTTTTTTCATATACTATTAAGGGAACAAGTCAATTATCAGGAAGCGGATGCCCTGATTTGGACTATTTGGAAGATCAGATGATCATAAGGGCCAAGCGAGGAAAAATAGTTACTCAAGTTAACACTCTATACTAAATTCAAATTCTTGCGTATTTTTTGTCAAAAGATTAGAAACATCTAATTGATAACAAATTGATCAATGTCTATTTATACAACCAGGTGCTGAAAAGTGTCAAATGGTGACCTCACTTCACTTAAACTTCGTGACCTCACTTCGTTTGTTGGTCACCGTCAGTTTTCTCGTTGCTGTATTTTCCTCCTAAAACCATTGTAATGGGTTTTAATGGTATGGTATGGGTTTGGTGTAAACCCATTGTAATGGGTTTTAATGGGTTTGGGTATGGGTTTGGTGCAAACCCATTGTAATGGGTTTGGGTTGTAATGGGAGCCGCAGTTCTATCTTGAATTCCCGATCTTAATTAGAAATTCAAAGTGAAGAGTCTACGGTTTGGAACTTTTCTCTTCTGTGTAATTTGTGGCGTTTCTTTCTTCTATTTTGTTCCTTTTTTTTTGTTTGTGCATGTTTTCACTTAAGATAAATAATCACTTCTCCGATAATAGTTATTTTTTTACTTAATCCAAAGAAAAGTAATTGGATAAGGATTTTCATAACCTTTGGAATTATAGCCTTTACTATAAAGCATAATTCTCCACTCTTTTCAACACTAAACTACTTTTCAATATTAGGAATACTGACAAAAAGGGTATATCTCCATTTTGGATTTTACAGACAAAGTCGCCAGTACTTTTTGGTTTGAATTTTCCTTGGCTGCTCCAGTCTCCATGATGTTTTTTAAGGGTACTTGTGTATTGTCCAGAACACATTAAATAAGTGAAGTGAAACAAACTAAAATGCAGGTAAATTTTAATTAAATATTCGGTACTTGTTCATTATTCGATTGGTTCAGGTCAATTCAGAACACACTCAAAAATTTTGCTGAGCAAATCTGGTGTCACAGCCACAAAGACAAAATTCAATTTAGTTTGCTATGCATAGTGATAGAAAATAGTGTCTGAACATGAGTTTTGAAATGAAGACTTGGGATTTGCCAAAGACTGGGAGAGAAATCCAAGTTGAAATTTTACAATTTTCTTAATAAAGTATTATATTTTCATCATATTTTGTTTTATTTCATTAGCTTTATCAAAAGTTTAGGCTATATTTGCACATTAGGGGGGGGGGGGCATTATTTCAAATACCTAACTTAACCTGACCACCTCTATATATAAAATATTTAATTAAAATGTACCTGCATCGTGGTTTGTTTCACGACAGAACCTAACTTCATTTATTGAGTGTGTTCTGAATAATATGCAAGTAACTTTTTAAGCATCAAAGGGCAAATCAGGCACCCTTTAATTGGCTTTTTCAGGGAATGTCAATTCTGGTGAGACAATTTCAGTCGGCCTACTTCACCTGAAAAGCCACAATGAAAACACCTGTGTTTGTCAAGTATTTCTGGAATTCCAATTTCAGTCGAATAATTTATAGTGAAGACAAGACTTAACTTAGTAACTACTCAAGACTATATGTGATCTCTGCACGATACTCGATACGCAATTACAAGTACGTAATGCTCAGTCTTATCGTATCAGTGTACTGATACTCTTGACAAGTGTCAATACCTCCGAAGCACAGTTATTACCCTTTGTCTGAAACTTCTTTGTACCCATTTTGAAATATGGCAGTGTTGCTTTACGAATGTCACCTTAAAAATAATTTTAGCCATAGTACCAAAGGGTCACACTCCCGTACGCAATAATGTTTTGCCTGAGATGTAATTATTCATCCAACAATAGATGCGAGATATGGTATGGTGTGATATCTATTAGCAATAAAATCCTTTCTAGGCCATGTTAATGCAAAAATTCCCAACAAGGTAAAACTTAGAAATAAACATATCCTTGGATCCAAACTGAATCGATTAATGCAAAATTATGGTCCCTATATGCTATATCCTTACAAACCAACATTCCCAACTCGTTATCTCCATATTTTTATATCTCTTAATACAAAATCACCCCATTCCTCCCTTTTAAAATATCGGGAAAGAATTCCCCCCTTCGATTCTCCTAATTCTTCACAAAAAATTAATTAAATGATCATCCTTATCGCCACACATTGGACAATAATTTTGATTAGCATAGGACTTATGATTCCATTACCAATAATATTTATGTTACTGCGAATGTCCGAAATCTGGTTAATGTTGACATTCACCCGTGAATATCCGAAATTCCTCTTTCTCTGCTTGGATTCAATTAGCTTTGCTAATTGATTTGCAAATTTTCAGTTTTATTCAAGCTGTGATGGTAAAAGTTAATTTTAGGTTAGATTAGTTTAGGTTAGGCTAGGTTAAATCTGGTTATAAATATCAGAAATGGGTTGAAAATTTAAGTTAACCAAACCTAATCTGTCATCATCCAACCTTTCATTAAATTGAAAAAAGTTTACTGGCAACACTGACTGAATCCAAGAAGAAAAGAAGGTATTTCGGACCTTCACCGGTGAATATCGACATTCACGAATTTCGAACGTTCCCGGTAACATTTGCACCAACAGACGAATTGTTATATAATAACTACTTTTTAGGCCTTAGAGTCGGAAACAGCTTACAAAGGGGCAGTTACTGAGGCCAATGAACGTCATACCTCATTGATATTAACGAAGCGAAAAGTATTACAGGAAGTGAGAGACCTCATGATTCAAGGTGACCAAACTCTGAAGACTATTACGGTCGCCTATTTTCAGCTCCAGCAAGCCACCTCTGCTGCTCCACCCGTCCAGGTATGTCAGTTCTCAAACATATGTATCAATTATTTTTTAAATTAATAATATTTTATTATTGATGTTCAAATATTGGCATTGGTTGCTCTTGCCATTTACAAAGAAAATTAATATAATCAAATAAAAAAATGTATTTGATCATAGCTTTTTGTATTGTTAATATAATAGCTTTATATTATATTAGCTATTTTTTAGCTCAATGAAACCCCTCTGGGTCATCTTCCGTCCAGGTAAGTTCATTCTTTAACATATATATCAATTATTTTTCAGCTAATAGTATCTTATTGACAAAAAAAAATTTAGTGTTAATTTTTCGTGACTAATTAAGACCGAATCGGCCACATATGAAGTGGAAAAATATCAAAAGAAACGAACGAAACTAAGCCAATATTGACAATATTACAATATTGCAAGTATGCTCTCGTTCTTCGTATTTCCGCATTTGTCGGTTTCTTTGGGCATTTAATAAGAAAATGAGTATTACTAAGCAAAAAATATATTTAGTTTTAACAATTTTTAGTACAACAAGTTTCACAACACTCAACAACAATAGGCACAAATACCCTCACCAACACAAGGCACCAATCTGTTGCATTAACAATCTGTACCAACACTCCTGGTACACTTTTGCCAACTTGTTTGAAGTGAATTGTCGGTTTTATTTTAATTATGACTGTTCTCGTCCAGTATCTAATCAAAAAGAATAAAATATATAAAAGATGGCCTAAAAAATCTAAGAATTTTGGTTTTGATTTTTAATCGTGACTTTTTTTGTCAAGCACCTAATCAACACAATAAAAGATAAAATAGTGCGTTGTATGTTTAATCTGAAATCTGTTGTTTAGTCTGAACTCTGTTTCATTAATACGTTTAGTCTGAAAATGTTGAAAATCTGTTGTGTGAAAAATTTATAGGAATATTATTGATAATATGGTACTTAGAGCAAAATAACTGAAAATTAACTGCTCGTGAAAAGGTTTCTTGAATCTTACGAAAGATTTTATGCATGAGAAAAGTGAAATATTAAAAAAAAATAATGGGTTTGCACCAAGATCTGGTCTTTGTAAACCGGACCGGTGAAGACTGGAATATAAAATTGGGGTAGACGTTGGCTAATTTCCATACCCAAGAACATATAAAATCACGATAGCAGCTACCCAGTTTTGGCGCCCTAAGATATCCAATAAACTAAACGCATGATACGATAGCATCTTGGTTCACAAAATGATCTCCTTGTACCCCTTAGAAACTGTTAGCATCCCTTAGCATCTTGGTTCCCTTAGGGGACCATCTTGTATCCCTTAGCACCCCTTAGCATCTTGGTTCACAAAAGGATCTCCTTGTACCCCTTAGAAACTGTTAGCAACCCTTAGCATCTTGGTTCCCTTAGGGGACCATCTTGTATCCCTTAGCACCCCTTAGCATCTTGGTTCGCACAATGATCTCCTTGTACCCCTTAGAAACTGTTAGCAACCCTTAGCATCTTGGTTCCCCTAGGGGACCATCTTGTATCCCTTAGCACCCCTTAGCATCTTGGTTCCCTTAGGGGACCATCTTGTATCCCTCAGCACCCCTTAGCATCTTGGTTCGCAAAAGGATCTCCTTGTGCTCCTTAGAAACTTTTAGCATCCCTTAGCATCTTGGTTTCCTTAGGGGATCAGCTTGTATCCCTTAGCACCCCTTAGCATCTTGGTTCACTAAAGGATCTCTTTGTACCCCTTAGAAACTGTAGCAATTGAATATTTTCTCGCGTTTTGAAGATAAGCTCAGCTTCATTCTGAGGGATAGGACCCATGAGAAATTTATATCTATATTTACCCTTGGTTAGAACAACCATTAATGATCTATAGCAAACTTAATTTTTAATTCTCAAGACTTTGCATTTTATTTTTATCTCGTGGTGGGGGGACGTAGTGTGTAAACAAATATTTTTTTCCTATTTTCTTCAATCTAGGTTATAGACTTATGTTTTTCCTGACGAACGGTTTTTGCAAGCAGTGATCATATTGGTACTTTTTAAATATACCATTATGTTATCTACACTACTTTATTTTGTGAGTACTGAAATTATTAATTGGCATCACTAATTTTATGTATCTTTAAATTTCTTGGGTACAGAAGAGGCCCAACTCAGGTACCCAAGAGACAGTCCCATTCACAATGAGATTTTTACCAATAGCAAGGTTTAGCTTGCGCCAACTTAAGTCAATCAGACTTATTCATAGAATTTTTTGTTGGTATCAGGTTATCAGAACACTGATTGGGCTCAATATAGCGCCAGCTAAATCGCGGTATTAGTAAATCCCCATTGTGTATGGTCCTTAAAGCTTTACTGATTTGTGGTATCAAGAAATGGCCTATAAAACTTCTGAAAATGCTGGGTACACGTTTCTTTTTCAGGATATTCGACTTTGGGTACTGCATAATCCAAATAAATTGTCCAATATATATCTATGCCTCTAACAAGGTTTTATTGCAGTGGGGGACGAGCGCACTGGGTCTGACCCGCTTCGAAAGCTTTGACTGACTCGTAAAAAAGCAGCAAAAATGCATATAAGCAAATTATTTATTTTTTTGTAATTTTTTGTTCTCCCTCCCCCCTCCAAACAAAAATCCTGGATGAAATCTTGGCATCCAATAGCTAGATTCCAAAAATAAAAGAGGAAATAATATAGCAAAAATATGTAGCTGAAAAAACGAAACAAATATCTGTGAATTTCATTGAAACAAGTTTCGTTTCTAGGTTGTGTTTTTTTCTTCCTTTTTCTGAATTTTATCGAAGAAATATTCCCCATTTCTTTGATTAATTGCAAGTTTGATTTATATGTGTACAAACGACTTGCTTTTACTGTGACTTGGAGATCTTGTCCCAAGTGTTTGTTGACAGAGACTGTCATTGGACAAAATACACAGTTTTTTTTTTATGGAAGACAATATCTTGGAAAACTTACTAAATTTGGGAAACAATACTTCTAGAAATAGATCTACTGCCCAAATTAGGTTTAAGCTTATTTGATCCAGCCTATCGATACCAAAACAATCTAACTTTGACATTGATATCATATATTAGAATTTATAAATTTTTCAGTTTACACATCGAGTTATATTTATATTTAAAGGTACTTATTAGTTTTTCATTCTTGGGTCTTGATAAAAAAAACAAACAACTAAATATTTGACCAAGCGTTTTATGTCTCACTTCGGGGTTGACGCATGCGTAGCAAACTCAGATCAAAACACTCCTGACCTAGAAACAAGTTTGGCTAAAATTTTATATCTTCATCTTAGTAAAAAAAAAAGGTACTTAACATCAATTTCATTCAATACAGCGTACGTTAAACACTCTCATTTTGATGATATCATGACCCGGTGAACATAAACAATTCACGTAATTAAAGAATTAATTTTTTGGCACTAATCCAATACTTATTTTTTCAGTATCAAACATTATGTGAAACAAGTCGACTTTATGAAGTTGGGTCACACTATACCGATTTCCTGCGTCGGTTTGCTACTCAACACCGAGAGGGAAATCCAACCTCTCAACAAAATATAGCAAGACCAGACCCGTTTACCTTTGAACCATATGTGCCCGAGCGAAGCCTACCGAATGTTCTCGAAAAAGAGAGAACCTCTCGGGGCTCACTTTCCATGGAGAGTAGCGAGGATTCTTCTGGAGGGAGTTCAAGTGGGCTGAGGAGTATGGGTAAGTAGAAGGGCCATATTTTTTTAAGATTCTTAAGCAATAAGGGAGGTATCTTTAATATACATATCAGGAAACTTCAATGGACAACCTTTTTGTAGGAAGGGTAGGAGGAGGGAATATGTGGAGGGTGGAAGGAGAATGGAAGGAGGAAGTTTGTGGTAGAAGGAATTGCTCTTTAGGAGGGGAACAAGGATATTTGCTAACTGAGACAAACATTGAAGTGAAATAATGGTTAAACCAGGGTACTCTTTGACGTATTTCAATAGTTTAAGTTCTGTGGGAACTCCATTTTCTAATAAGTAATACACGTAGTTCTATGAACGCTTCGAAGGCTCAATTACAGTGGCTTAATCAGAGTAGTTGTATTTTTTTTAAGAGGGGAGGGAATGAAGACTTTTCACACTAAATCTTAAGAAACTCTAAAAAGGATAATAAAATTAAAGCTTTTTTATTATGTAATTGCCGTTGTATGACTTTTTCGTAGTTAGACTTTACTCGAGAACGAGTTAAGCTTCTTTCAAAACAGTCTCCTGGCAATACATTTCTTTTTTTCAGCATGGGAGAATATGTTGCAATTTATTGCATATTTTCTTGGTTAGCTTTGAATAGTTTTCGAGTGTAAAAGATAATAATATCTTTCTTTTTTTTGTAGTGGGGGGCTTGTAAACTTCCCTATTTGCTTCAAAAATTTTTGAAGATATACAAACTTTAAGCATTGATTTTTCTGTATTAAGTTAGTTAGACGTATTCAAATGCAAATAAAACTGAACGGTTATATTTTCTTCTTTTTTTGCCCTTACATTTCGAGCTCAAGGATAATTTACAAATTTGTGTAAGAATCATTATTTTTGAAGATAATGTTTTAAGGGCGAGACCAGTCAAACTGAAAACAAATAATTCTGCATATAATATGTTTTCCTTTTCATTATTATTGTTTAAGTTGTATATAAAAAAAAATATGAATCTGAATACCATAAAATCAGAATGTTCTGCTAAATTCCATTTTTCAAAATCTTAAAAACTAAACAAAACCTAAACAGCTTACATTTGAAGGGCACAGTGAGTTTACTTTAGCAGCTGATTTAATGCCAAGAGCTACTAGACCTTTCAAGCTCTAAAGAAATGTTTTTCCTAGGTTTGCTCCACGGAAATCAGTCATTTTTTTATTTCAGGAAGCGAGAGGGTAGCCCCTCCTTTCACCCCGATCAACGCGTGGGAGCCAACTTCCAGTGGAGTTTCTCACGTACCAAGTGGCTCCGCCTTATATAGTGATACGGAGAGTGTTGGTTCAAGTCATAGTACCCGGAGCAGAGATGGTTCCCCTCCCGCAAGTCCAATGATGCCAGCAAGAAGACTTGTAAATACATCCCAAGATGAGATTGAAGTTGAAACTGAAACAGGTTAGGACTCTTCTTTTCAAATATGGTAACAGTGGGGATTTCTTATATTGCAGCATACCAATTTTAGAAGAAATGAAGATTGTTTGTTGGTTTTCTACTGTTCTTTATGAGCAGTTGTTTTTCAAGATTTTCAGGCATCAAATGTGTGATAAAAGTAATTTTGACATTAAAAGATCAATTTTATAATTTTGTGAGTGAAAAAGGGGACATGAAACGGTTTTGACCTAACAGATTCGGATCCAAAATGGACTGAAGAAAACAGATTGAATGTGCCGGGTTTTAGAATATTGATTATTTCAGTTCGGAAAAATATGTTATATATCACCTTTTTTAATTACAATATCCTTCATTTCTGAACCTGGCCAAATCTTTTGACCTTTTGTCAGAGACTAACCTTTTAAACAGGAGGTAAAAGCGACTCGTGCTAATAGTAACCAAATTGGGAAAAACGGAAAATTGATATACATAAAAATAATTCGATTTACGATGATATTAAACTTGAATAGTTCATTATGTTTAGACTTACTTCTCAAAATTTATTAGTTGTGAAAACTTGTTTTATTACAGGAAAAGAGGAATCGAGTCCTACTAGGGATGCAATTTCAATAAAACAGTCCTATTGTTTTCTGCATCTTCTATAGCTCTGTCCCCGAGCTTTCAATCACAAAACTCAATTTTTTTTTTTTTTCCCGGAAAGTGTGTTGCGGTTGCTTGTTCTTTTGTTTTCCTTTTTTTCTCATTTTTTTTTGTTAGATAATGCCAGGTTACAATTTATACTATATATGTTAAAAAAATTGGTGTTTAATCAAATAAATGAGTCCCTCCCCCCAGCCTAAAGGTAAATTTAAACAGAGGGGAAAAGAAGCTGATGTATCTATAGTAAAAATAATGCAATACAATTAAGAGCCAGGATACAGTTTTTGATCAGACAAGATAAATGAGTAGAGAATATAGAGTCCATGTCGTCTCCTCGTATATTTTTACTTTACTATACTTTTTCTAGCGAATCAATTTTTACTTGCTTCTGTTTAATATAGACAAAGGCTCTACGGCCCTTCCCGTGAGCCTCGCAAGGAGGCAATCAGCGGTGACCCTTCATCCGTGAAAAACAAGAAGACAAACGGAAATATAAAAGAGATATATGAAAAAAGAAAAATGAAGATATAAAAAGATTAAAAAAAGATATAAAAAAGATAAAAAAAGATATAAAACTTATACTTACTTACGACACGACTGCCTGTCCATGGATTATTCTTTATGATCGATTGTGTATGGCTATGCTGTTTGACCTATGTAATTGGATGGATGAGTAGGGTTATGGCCTCATTCAAGTGCTGATCTATATTAATTACTAATGTAGGAAAACAGTCTTCCTTTTCTCCTTCCGTCTTCCTTTTTTTTCTTTTTTTTATGTGCTTGTGCTGTTGCATTGGTGATTTCTTTTTTCATCATATGTCCTGCCTTGAAAATCTTCTTGTGACTCTCTTGCTCGTCCCTATAAATATCCGATTATTTGACTTCCTTGATACGACCCTTTGGCTTCTTTTTTAGGCGTATAGGTATTGCTTAAAGTTCTTGTTAAAACTGCTTAAAGTTCTGTAATATTAATTTTTCTTAGCACCGAAATTGACAATAAACAATTGAGCTACCTGTTTTTAGATACTTTTAAATTTCTTGGGTGCCAAAATTAGGGAGCATATACCCCAAATTTAGACCCAAAGAGGCCCAACCCGGTTACCGAAGAACCGATTTTAGTCCTATGGCTTGCTTAAGTCCAGCAAAAATACGGTTTTGACCCGGGATTTAATCAATGGTTTTGGTACCAAAATGTTCAGAAAAATTTGCTTAATAACATATCCAAAACGGCAGCACGGAAAAACCCCTATTTTCAGGGAAAAGAGGAAGAAAAGGGGAAAATTTCGAATATAAATTTTTGTAGCATTTTCTGGATTAAAAGTTCGATTTTGCATTAATTCGAGTCCGGGAAGAACGAAAATGACATCAAAATTGCATCACTTAACCCCCAATTTCTACCCTATTCGAGCTCACAGAGGGTAAAAATACCATTTGTGGAATCATAATTATATAATACATAATTGAAAAAAAATATATAATTGAAAGGTTACACCAGAATCGGAAAACTTTGTTGTCTAGTACCCCATTTCCACCCAAGCAAGGTCAGAAGAGTATGAAAAATCATAATCTTAATTTGTGCAGTATTTTGTGGATTGAAAGGCTGTTTCCTATTAATACATACCTGGGGAGACAAAATGACAACAGAATTGAAAAATTCCATTACTTGTGCCAAATTTTACCCTAAGCTAGGTAAGAAGGGGTAACAATTCCATCTGCGGTTTTATAATAAATTAATACATAATTGTGCAACATGCAGAAATGGGGTACTAAGTGATGGAATTTTCCAATTCTGATGTCATTTTCAGTCTCCTTAAATTCGGATTAATAGGAAACGGCCTTTCAATCTAGAAAATATTGCAGAAATTTACATCCGATATTCCCCCCCCCCTTTTCCCCTAAAAAAGGAGTATTTCTGTACGGCTGGTTTTGGTCTTGGTGCCAAAAAAATCAGTGCTCAATGACGAGGTTTGGCCTTATTTTTTTCGTATTTTTACTAGAATTTAAAGTATATATTCCCTGTGAATATGAGATTTTGCGTCAGGCCAATATCTCTAAATTGCACCAAAAGGATCTAGACTCAGATCCAGAGTTATGATATAACATGCACTTTTTCATAGAGAATATTCTAAACTGGCTTACAAAACGCGAACATTTTTCTATTTCCGCCTGTTTTTGAATATTTTTAACCATATTTTTCAGTCTAGAATATATGTAGGAAACTTCAAAATTTAATTCAGTTGATGAGTAAACTCAATATCAGCTATCAAACGATGGAAAGATTGTCGTCTTAAGTTGACAAATTTAAACCGTATGACTGCAGAAAAATAACATAGCAAAACCTGTTATGAAATTAAATCCAGGTGATGGATAAAAATGAATATCAGCTATCAAATGATGGAAAGATTGACGTCTTAAATTGAAAAATTAAAAACCTAGGACTGCAGAAATATAACATAGCAAAACATGTTATGAAATTTAATTCAGGTGATGGATAAAAATGAATATCAGCTATCAAATGATGAAAAAATTGTCGTCTTAAGTTGCAAAATTAAAGGTATTGGACTGCAGAAAAATAACATAACAAAGACTCGCACAGAGTACATATGTCTGTAGACCACAGATTGCTGTTGATCATTTTTGAAATATTTTTTTCTGTTCCAAAAACTTGGTTATAATCCAACTCCTTTTGAATTTACTTTCACTTGCAATCATGTCAACTGAACAGTATCATTAAAAGCAAGTAATTTATTATAAAAGGGATTTTATAATAACTATGCCTACAACGTAAGTTTATTAATTCAACTCTAACGCAGATGATGACAATTTGTCATATTCTGACACCTGCTCTAAAATTATTAAGGTTTACTTCATGACAGATATTAATTTAAAGTGTGCGGTACTTACCAAGCTATTTAAGGAATTTTGAGGTAAAATTTGAACTCTTAGTTTTTGAGACTTTGAAGCATAAGAGACAAAGACGGATCTAGAGCAAAATTTTGCCCAAGGTGAGGGCACAAATAATAAAAAAGGATAAAAAAAATTAAGGGAGGGGTTATGGCCCCCCTTGGATATGCCCCTGATAGAGGTTTTGCAGCTCTTGGTGCGAAATTGAGGGCTCTAGTTGGCGTACTTATTAGATGATATACCAAGCCATGGTTTCTATTCAACACGTCTTGTCGTTCAGGGAAGTCGATTGAGGGAGGTAAGGAGTAGTAAAAATATACCTTCGAACAAACTTGAACTGATACTTCAATAAATTAATTTAAGAGTGACCTCAGACACGTTCTTTGAGGAATGACCTTAAAAAATTAATTAAAATTAATTTAATGAAAATTGTTTTTATTATTATTTATTTGTTTTAAATAATTATTTGAATTATTATAAAATTGATTACTATATTTTAAAATTAATATGTAATTATAATTAATAAATTTAATTGTTGTAATTATTAAAAAAAATATTTTGTTTGTTACAAATCAATTAATTAATTTATAATAAAAATTAATTAAAAACTATTAAAATCATTTTAAGAGTGATCTCAGATACGTCCAACAAATTGACGAGCACAAATTACAAAACTTGGCTTAAATGACATTTTTAACTTGAAAGTAATTTGAAAATAAAATGAAATTTGAAAGTAAATATAATAATTTGATTTGAAAGTAAAAATACCGATGCATTGGAAGGGAGATGATATGACATTCATATACATTTCGTCAATGCTCCTCCTTTAAGAGTTGTAGGTTGATAATAAAAAGCTAATCTTTTTTACAATTCGGGCAGATAAATTCCATTTTCTTAAGCAATTACCATAATCAAGGCAACGAGTTTACAAGGTTCATTCATTTATCTAAATGGAAATCTTGTGTTTTAAACAACAGAGCCAAAAGTTTTTCAAGTGCCTTACTCTGTTAATTTACAAAACTATTAAATTACTGTTTCTATTTAAAAGGGTGTTAACCTTTCCCATCTGCGTTTTGTAATTAGCAGCATCTCAAATGAACGATCTTCTGTGACTAAATTATTATCCTCATCCTAACTGTGACAATTATGGCTTAAAATGTTATCAAGCTACGCTGCCCTACTTTTTGACATAGATTAGTTCTTTGAGAGAAGTTAATTTTTTATATTAATTGGACATTTCACGGGTTAGTTTGACCATGTCCATGAAAAAAGTAGAGAAAATTCAAAATTCAAGTGACGAACTTCAAAAAAGCATTGTCAGTTTTTATTTTAGTATCCCAAATCGTAGTACATAAACTTGCCCCCTCCCCAACCCTGAATCTCAGATTTGTCTGGTTTTTCTGCCACTTCTTATTCAAGTTATCAAACAAAATGTGTTTTTTGTGATTGCTCCTCCGTCCCCAAAATTTGTTTAATGCCCCCCATCAAAGAAGGAAAAACTATTTATTACTGCCCCCTCCCGAAAAAAATAATCTTGGATACGCTTCTGCACCAATGTATGAAGGAACTATCCAAAAGTTGTTTCTTGTTTTATTATATGATGAAACATTTCGATCTCTTCTTAGATTAGACTTAATCGGATTGGTAAGGAAAAATATTTGACACTCGAAATCAAAAAACTATTTTTCTTTCTTGGTATTAATCGATTTTTGAGAGGGGAAGGGCTTTCTTAGTAACTTCATAAACTTGAGAAGTAATCAGATGCTTTAACGAGTGTTAATTTTACCCATCTGTGTTTTGAAATTAGCAGCATCATTTATCAAATGAATTTATCAAATGAATTTTAAATAAATGAATTTTCATTTATCAAATGAATTTATCAAATGAACTGTCTACTGAACAACTTGTCATTACGGGTGATGCTAAATTGTAATCTTTGCCGTAATTATGACTATAATTGTTTAAAATCTCATTGAGTTACACCTCTCTTTTTATTGACATAAAATAGTCAATAAATTTGAAATTCATTTTAAAATTTGAATTTTTTTTCATTTTTATTTTAAAATTTCCGAAGCTAATTTGATTAAGATCATAAAAAAGAACTGGGAAAATTTTCTGAACGAAGAAATCCAAATGTCGAAGTTCCAACGGAGCATTGCCGGTCTGCAGTGGCCAAATCAAAAAAAGGAGGGGGAATTTATTTTCTAAATCTAGGGGGGGTGAGGGTCAGTTTTCTTTTTTCTTTTCAATCTTTGCAGCGAAAACACCAAAGTTGGTATTTTCAGTAAAAATGCAAAAAAGGCATTTTTAAAAACCAAAGATTCTAGGAAAAAATGCCCTCCTTTCCCCCTATGGACGGCAATTGTTAGTCTTAATGATTGTTTTCTAGTTTTAAGACGGTCAATATTCAAAGATCCCTGCTGGGTTTTCTTATATGTTTGAGCATTGTGAATGGCCTTCAACGTATCTTAGTGTAGACTTGTTCAAATTCTTAGAAAACGCAACAAATTAGTGCTCCCTTCCAAAAAAGTTTTTTTTTTTTGTCATGTTCTGGCATTTACCCATTTTTGACAATGGGGAAGGGGGTCCTAATGACCATAAAACTTTAAGAGTTAATCAAGCTCTTTAGCACCAAAACTCAATCAAAATTTAAAAGTTAAGCTGTTCAATTAAGCTGCTGGAAGGTCCATTCGCTGATGAATGCTGGAATGTTCCTTGTCATACCTGCATACTGGTTTGGGTAAAAGAATTTCAGCTAAAATTGGTTTAAAGGCAGGTGCGTCCCCCCTTCCTGTGGAAAAACCTACTTATCTCTATTCCTGGTTGGAGGGTTCGCTTATATAATTATTTTGCCGTAGGTGATACCCCACAAACACCAGAAGGAGTGGCATCAGAAAGACACTCTTCAATGTCAAAAGCAGCATGCTCTCACACGTTCAAAAAACTAAAGACTCCTGCTAGATGTCGCGAATGTGATTCCTATGTCTATTTCCAAGGAGCGGAATGTATTGAGGTATACTATTATACTTTTTGCGCTTTTTAAGCTAATGGCTAGCTTCAATTGTGTATATTTTGTCATGTGTTTCAATTTTATATAGTTAGTATGCTCGATTTTTATTGTATTACATGTTTAATTATACCTCTATATTTAAATGTTTCTATTTATTTAATCATTTATGTTATTATGTTTTGATGATGTTTTCAATTTGTATGTATCATTTTTATTTGTTGATGTTGTTTACAATCACGCATGATAACACTGAGGCTCACCCTGGCGTAACCTACCTTTCCCTCAGAAATATCATTTTGGCGTACATCAAATTCGTGTTACCTTCAACAATTTATTTGTAACTGAACCGGAGATATGATATTTCACGCATAGACAGAGCGCATAGACAGAACAAAAACGATAAAAATAATTTCACCAAAAAGACACAAAATAAACGCCGGGGGCACATGGGGGATATATAAATGACGACCGGGTCACAGGGATTATTCGAAGAGAACTTACAGACCGGGACACCGGGACACAAATGACGACCGGGACACCGGGACACAAATGACGACCGGGACACCGGGACACAGGGAATATAAATGACGACCGGGACACTCAAAGAGAAATTACAAACTGGGACACCGGGACGCAAATGATGACTAAGACACAGGGAATATAAATGACGACCGGGGAACAGGGACAAAACTAAAACGGGGATGCCAGGGGGCACAGGGGGATATATAAATGACAACCGGGACACAGGGAATGTTCGATTAGCAATCACCATCAACAAAGCTCAAGGGCAATCATTAGAATAATGAGGTATAGTTCTGAATACGGATTGTTTTTCCCATGGACAATTATATGTTGCATGTTCAAGAGTCAGTAAACCTGACAATCTATTTATATGCACAGACAATGGGACAGTGAAGAATGTTGTATATTCGCAAGTTTTAAGTAGTTAAAAACATATATATATATATATATATATATATATATATATATATATATATATATATATATATATATATATATATATATATATATATATATATATATATATATATACATATATACATATATATATATATATATATATATATATATATATATATATATATATATATATATATATATATCTCTATTCGCAGGTGAGACACAGGGACCCAACTACAATGGCGCGTAACGACTTACGCGCTCGGGGGGCTTGGGGGGGCGCGAAGCGCCCCCACCAACAGCTAGTATATATATATATATATATATATATATATATATATATATATATATATATATATATATATATATATATATATATATATATATATATATATATATATATATGTATATATATTTATTATGTTTGTTAATAGTTTAAACAATTTGACAGTTTTTGACCAATATTGTACCATGCTTGTCAAGGATTATAACTTCCAGGAAAATTGTAAACAGCGAAAATCTTTTTTGTTTGGCTGCCATGTATGAAGTCTGCACAGTTCGCTTTACATTGCAAATATAAGGGTTACTTTGCTTAAATTATATATGTATTCACAAGTACCTGCAAACAGTTATTCCATATCGAACAGGTCGTGGTAATGAACTGTAAGTAAGGAGCGACTCGGCTCAATTGTAACCGAAACTCTAAAAAACAGAATTTTGATGCCAATAGATGTATCGAAAGACTTAGATTATAATGCTGATTTTAAATATATAAGTTTAATTAAATTTAGTGTTACAGATTAAAGGCTACGAGCCTGAGAAAATTTGTTTGATTTTCGAAAAAAGGGGAAAACACCTCCTAAAAGTATTAGCATCTTAATGAAAATTACACCGTCTGATTTAGCTTATCAGAAAACTTCACTATAGTGGTTAGAAGCTCCTATTTGCAAAAATGTGGAATTTTATATTTTTTGCCAGAAGAAACACGTATGTGCGTTTATTTGTTTGTTTGTTTTTTTCCCCAGGGGTGATCGTCTCGGCCCAGTAGTCCTAGAATATCGTGAGAGGCCTGATTCGAACGGAAATTAAAAGTTCTAGTACCCTTTTTAAGTGACCAAAAAGATTGAAGGGCAACCTGGCCCCCTCCCCTGCCCTTTTTTCCTAAAGTTGGCTGATCAGAATTTTGAGATAGTCATTTTGCTTATCATAATTGAAAAGCCCAATAACTATGCCTTTGGACACAACTTGACCCCTACAGCCGCAGGGGAAAGTTCTTTAAGTCATAAGATTTGTCCCTTTTTTAAACATAGTATTTGTTATTGCGAAGTAAGTATACATTTTTGGCTGGAGGGAGGCGTTTGATGGGGGTTTTCAAGCGGAGTTTTTCTCTGAGGAGGAAAATTTCCAGGGTGTGAGCTGGTCAGGGTAAATTATACAGTGGTGTTTTTGCCAGAATTCCTATACAATTTTTTTTTTTAATGTCGTGCTTTATCTTTTCTGTTTCAATTTTACGTGTGTAGTTGTTAAGCGTAATTATGAATGGTAAATTTTCCCTGGGATTGAATTGTTAAGAAAATATTTCCGTAGGGAGGGGGAATTCTTCGTGGAGATTTCCACGAAGCCAGATTTCCTGGCATTACTTAAAAATGATCAGAAATTAAATGAAAATAACAAGTTTTTTCAACTGAAAGTAAGGAGCAACACTAAAGCTTAAGATGAAAAAAAATTATTACGTGGATGAAGGGGCTTTCCCCTCCTCAACACCTCGCTCTTTACGCTAAAGTTTGAATTTTGCCCCAATTCTTTAAGAGCGACTCTTGAAACACAAGGGTCGTTTAATTAGAACACTAGGAAGCTTTTTTGAAAGTACTAAAAAAAAACTTTAGCGTAAAGAGCGAGCTGTTGAGGAAAGGGCAGTCCCCTTCATATCGTAATAAATTTTTTCTAGTTTTAGTGTTGCTCCTTGCTTTCAGTTGAAAAAACTTTTTTTTTTAATTTAATTGGAGGCAAAAGACTCAAGTCGCATGCTTTCAACATAGCTTTGGAAGTAACTGCTCTCAAAGGTCTCACTCACAACGATTAGCTGCCTGGGCTCAACACACTGGAGAATGCTCCCCTTCTCTTCCTCCCTTTTCAATGGTTTTCCTCTTGCCACCTCTTCACCCTGTTCTAAATTCTCAAGGACCATACGTAAACCAATGGAATAGGCCCAGTTAACCAACTTAAAAAAACTGTAAACCTGACTCGACATGACTTAATGAGCTAACTATATTTTTTCCATTGGGTTTGTGGTTCACGCAAAATGTGTTCTAAGCGACTTTCCGGACCTTGTTCTCACGGACCTTATGTAAATAGTTTGGGTAGACCTACTTAACCTATGTAAAACCACTGTTAATAAGACTAGACATGATTTTTTAAGCTAGCTTTTTCTTCCAGTGTTGCCGTTCTTCGCCAAAAACTGTGTTCTCATTGAACGTATGGACCTTATTCTCGTGGACGTTATGTAAATTACTGGGGTATGCCTATTAACCAATAAGACCACTGTAAACCTAACTTGATATGCCCTTCTAAGCCGACTGTTTTTTTCCAGTGTGGTTGTGTTTCGTAGAAAGTGTGTTCTAATGGATTTTATGGGTCTTGTTCATGACCTGACTTGACGTGACTTTCTGAGCTAATTTTTTTTCAGTATGTTTGTGCTTCATATAAAATGTGTTCTCGTGGACTTTTTGCATTTAATACTTGCGGACTTCATGTAAATTACTGGATTAGGCCTACTTAACTAATATAAGACCACCGTAAGCATAACCCGATCTGACTATCTAAGCTGGCTAAGAAATATTTCAGTGTGGTTGTACCTTGCAAAAAATGTATTCTCATGGACTTTATGAACCTTGTTCATCGGTAGGCCTAACCTGACTGGACATGACTTTCTAAGCTAACTTTTTTTTTTAGTGTGGTCTTGCTTCACATAAAAAGTGTTTAGAATTCTTAGCAATACAATGCGGGCATAAACGATTACCTCGAAAAATGACTACATTTGGCGTAGATCTGGCTCAACATTTGGCAGAAGTTGGATCAGGCCCCATACCTCGGCTGCTCATTCGGTGCGTAAATGAAATAGAAGCAAGAGGCCTTCAAATAAATGTAAGAAATTTTTATTTCTTAAAAACTACTTGAACTGAACTACTTATTTAGTTCTTTTATAGGCTGATAACGTAAACTTTGTTTTGCAATTGAAATTTTTTTAAATTAAATTGAAAATATGGTTCTTAAACTTCTAAAAGTATGCAAAAATAAATTTTTAGGGCTCTTATTTCATTTGTTTCACAAATAATTTACTCTCTAATATCTATTTATTTATTTACCGATTGTAATAATATTTTTGTATCAGGGACACAGCTAAAATTCCCGGTTGAACAAGATCTGACTATTTTCTGAAGGGAAGGAAATAAATAATAAATAAATAAATAAATAAAGAAAAATACCGTAATAAGGGCAATTTAATGTACTAATTAATGGCCTTCTAAAGATTTATAAGATTGGAGGATAGGTTAAGATACCTCTATGAAGGATTTCGTCAATGGAACACCTCCAAATGAATCTTCTCTGGAGAACTCGATTTCTAGTTACTTCTACTAGTAGAAAACAGAAGTAAGAAAACTTACAGAAAACTTAAATTAAACAGAAAGTATTACGTGTAAATCCGGTGCTGATATCAGTGTAAATAAGTTTGTGCATTTTTACTTAAAAGTTCATGTTGCTGAAAGATATATTTTTTCTGTTCTTTTCAGTAGAATCCTTCTCAAACTCAGTTTGTGGATAAAAATTTGACGTCTACTAAAATTTTTACCGTGTTTTGGTCGGTGGGACTTTTTCCTTACATTGGAATATCATGTAACTATATCTTAAAGTTAATAAAACATCAGTAATTTGACTGTAAACCTGTTCTTCAGAATGTTTATACGGCAGCTTCATTTTGTACAAATTTACGCAACGTTTTTTTCTCGGAGGGGTATGGGGGTAAAATTTACCTCTGATTACACCAGCAAGACATACTGCAGCTACTCACTTAAATTTAATTAATGAGGATAGAGCTCCTTAAAACTAAACTATTTCAGCTGGAGTATAATAGGAGGAGGGGTAAACTTCACTTTTGGACAAACCATCACCTGATATCTAAGTTAATTATTTAAACTTCTGTTAGTAAGCATGGAGTGGTTAAAGTCTCAAGTATTTAAGTTCAGTTTGAACGATTGTTTTGTAAACTGTGATAAATAAATTATTGGCAGTAAATACAGCCTAAAACAGTTTATCAGATGCCCAAAGCTGATACCAAGCCAGTTGTTGGTAAGTAATTGAATACTGAACGGGGGAAAATTTAATTAATCTCTGCTTGGCAATATGGGGCTTGGAACTTGATTCCAGTTGCAGCAGTACGGCCAAGCAGTACAAGCAGTAAGGCACAACGGCCAAGCAGTGAAGTCAAGACCGTAGTCAAACGGCAGCAGTTTTGACAAGAGGCGTCGTTAACCAGCAGACTAGACACATTTTGTAAAAAAAAAAAAAAAAAAAAAAAAAAAAAAAAAAAAAAAAAAAAAAAAAAAAAAAAAAAAAAAAAAAAAAGTGTTTTTGCTTTTCTACTACATATACAATGTTTCTAAATATCTACAAAATAAACAGTGCATTTGCAATCTTTAATCTTTAGGGATTTTTCGAATTTCCTAGATAGGGAATTGTGTTCTCTTACATCTCACCGAAATTAATATTAGCAAAATTATTTACTGCAAATATTCGTGCATTTACAACGTTAATTTTCAGGGAAATCTCTGTTGTATGATTGGAATATTTTTTTTTCTTAGTAGTTTCTCAAGTAGCAAGACAAGTAATAGGCAATAGTAATATACAATTATATACAATAATATGCAATTTTCTTTTGAAGAATTTAAGTACAGTATCTGTGGTAACAATCTCAATAAATAACCGTATGGTGAAACTTCAATTTAGAATATAGCTTATTCAGTAATTTAGTATTTTCTTGGATATACAGTAGAAGAAACCATTTTGTTCCTGCCCTTGCTAATATCCCATACCGTTAGGGAAATAAACACCACATATTATTAACTGCTTATTAAATCAAACTAATTTCCTTTTCTTGAAAGAATTACAAATAAATTAAACTAGAAATTGATCTAATGATTCTACTTAAAAAATCAAAAAACAATTCTCATTACCCAGAGATCGAATCATGCTGCAGAAATGCGCTGCAGAGCCGATGCAGGGACCTTAGTAGTCAAGAAGCGTCGTTAATCTGATACAATACATAACAATACAAGCACATTTGATTTCAGGGCCTCTATCGTGTGTCTGGAGTCAAATCAAAAGTCGAAAAACTCTGCCAAGCTTTTGAAAATGGAGCTGATTTGGTTGATATGACTGAAATTCATCCTAATATAATTGCAAATGTCCTAAAATTGTATCTCCGCCAGCTGCCAGAGCCATTACTCACTTCCAAGCTGTATCCTGAGTTTGTCAGGTAAGAAGCTACAATCAAATCTCAGCTCCTTGTGGCGCTTTCACACTACATATAACGTGACTTAGGACTTTATATTGCGTTATTTAACCTTACAGAGCGAATTTTAACAGTGACGTATTAGTGCCAAGTAGACTCCGGCACTACATAGAACTTTTGATACTTAAGCAACTTAAGACTTTATATTGCGTTATGTAACCTTACAGAGCAAATTTTAACAGTGACGTATTAGTGCCAAGTGGACTCGGCACGACATAGAACTTTTGTTACTTAAGCAACTTAAGACTTTATATTGCGTTATGTAACCTTACAGAGCAAATTTTAACAGTGACGCATTAGTGCCAAGTAGACTCCAGCACTACATAGAACTTTTGATACTTAAGCAACTTAAGACTTTATATTGCGTTATGTAACCTTACAGAGCAAATTTTAACAGTGAGGTATTAGTGCCAAGTAGACTCCAGCACTACATAGAACTTTTGTTGCTTAAGCAACTTAAGGCTTTATATTGCTTTATGTAACCTTACAGAGCGAATTTTAACAGTGACGTATTAGTGCCAAGTAGACTCCAGCACTACATAGAACTTTTGTTACTTAAGCAACTTAAGACTTTATATTGCGTTATGTAACCTTACAGAGCAAATTTTAACAGTGAAGTATTAGTGCCAAGTGGACTCGGCACTACATAGAACGTTTGTTGCTTAAGCAACTTAAGACTTTATATCGCTTTATGTCACCTTACAGAGTGAATTTTAACAGTGACGTTTTAGTGCCAAGTAGACTCCAGCACTACATAGAACTTTTGTTACTTAAGCAACTTAAGACTTTATATTGCGTTATGTAACCTTACAGAGCAAATTTTAACAGTGAGGTATTAGTGCCAAGTAGACTCCAGCACTACATAGAACTTTTGTTACTTAAGCATATGATACGTTATCGAAAAGTCTGCATAGCATCAAAATTTTGGAAGAGGTATTAATAAATTTAAAAAATAAATGAAGATTTTAGACGTCTATCACTGTCGTCTTTCCATCATGAGCCATTCTTTTGCAATAAGAATAAGATCAGTATTACAGCCTGAGTTTTCGTCTCAAGTCCACGTTTTTAATTTTTGAATAGTTTCCTTATGCCAGTTTTGATGATTTTAGTTGATTTAGAACTATACAGGCATAATTGCGATCATTTTTGTTACAAGCTAGTATAATTGTAACACTTTAAATGCAAGCTACTAGAATGCATCTTCAGGCACCAACCGTACCGCCATGGTAGCGCCATGGTATCTGCTCGTAGTTTGTGGGTATAGACACTGAAATACAAAGACTCACCTAACGATAATTACTTACTACAACACCTATGCCATCAAGTGTTTATACCTCAAACCTCTCGCAATTAATCCGACGATAAGCATTCACAACGAATATAACCTTATACCACTGAATAACCTTATACCGAGTTCCCACTGAAATAACCTTAAACCTTATACCGAGTTCCCGCTGAAATAACTTTATACTACTAAATAACCTTATACCAAGTTCCCACTGAAATAACCTTATACCAACATGGAAACATCCCGTCTAACGGATTCATAATCTGGCGACAGAAATACATTAAATTGATTCATATTTCTCCTTCCCTCACTAGTGCCTCCAACTGAATTGAGAGTTCCAACTAAATTGAGAACTCGTACAAGACGTTTTAACCGCAGAGGAACATAGATTTTACTTTAAAAAAGACATTTGTTACTAAAAATTTCTATTGCTTTTACTGGCTTTGTATCTCTCATAAAAAAAAAAAAAAAAAACAATCAGATGAGTCATCCGTTTCTCCAGGAACTGCATTTCTTTGTCTGTCGCTTTGTGTTAGCTAATCCAAAGCATTAGTTAATCCAGTGTCATAAAGATGGGGCTATTTTTATCACCAGGAACGAGGAATAATGTGATTGGCTTGCAAAAATACGCCACAAAAATAAACCAATAGAATTAAAACCTAATTTCTATAATGGAAGTATGGGAGACTAATCTCTCTTTTTCTCTTTCCTATAGCCACATTAAAACATTTATCTCCTCATTTATCTTTGTCTTTGCCTTAGCTCCCTTGCTACGTAACATCAGCTGAAGCCAAAAATAAATATTATATATTTCTATATATAAATATTTATAACAAATATTTATAGGTTGGCGAAAGATTGTTCTACGACAGACAACTTAGCAGCCATATTAGAAGAATTACGCGAATTGTGTAGGCGGCTTCCAAAGCACCATCTACCAACTCTCAGTTATTTGATGCGTCATCTAAAACGCGTTGCAGAACACAGTGAAGGTAACAAGATGCCGCCATCAAACTTAGGCATTGTATTCGGTCCAACTCTGTTAAGAACAGCAGAAAGTGCCACATTAAACTGTCTTATTGACACGGTACAGCAAAGCCGAGTAATTGAACTACTGATAACACACTGTGATCATATCTTTGGTTGTGAGATGCCACAAGAGAGACTAATTAAAGCCAAAGATGAGCAAAAGACTGTAAGAACGCCTAAGCGATCTAGCTCTTTCAATGAGAAGAAGAAGACAAAAGTGGAGGAAGTTGTCCTGCCTGGTTTTGTTGTTGAAAAACCTAAAACGAGCTCCTCGGGATTCAATGAATCGAATTCTGGATTAGGTAAATCACCGCTTTAAAATCCTTTATTTAATCTTCTATTTACTCTGGTGATATCTTACTAATTTCGGGATAATTTAAGTATAAAAATAATTTCGGATTTATAGGTTCAGCTAACTACCCTAGATTAACAGCAAAAAACTTGCGCGATAGGCTATACTCGTTAATTGATGTAAAATAACAAAAGACCTTATGGTGTTCAGCTTGTACAGCCATGACTGACTTTTCAATTAAAGATTCACTTATTTTCATTTTTGCTCTTATAATAAAAATTGCTGAGAAATTTGCCAAGTTGCCTGATCAAATTGAAGTTTTTCAAGTTTGGATTCAAACCAGACTAGAAATTTAAACCAATTAATTCCTTTTCAATCATTTCTATAAAGCTTATCTTTCTTCGAATTCTTTAATCTTTAGTTCTTTAAACGAATTCTTGCTTAGGTAAATCACCACCTTAAAATCCTTTATTCAGTCTACTATTTACTGTGGTGGGATTTTACCAATATTGGGATAATTTAAGTATAAAAACTTTTTAATCAGTTCGGATTTTTATTTTTTAAAAGTCAGTAATAATATGAGTAGAAGTATCAATTATTAATATCTAAAACTAAATGCAGAGTAACGCAATATAGAAAAGGATTTACGTTTAGGAAGATTCTTGCAGAATAGAAGTGCATCTGCTCTGAAATGATTCTTCAGTTAGGTGGAGAGAGCGTGGAGAGAAAGAGAGAGAGAGAGAGAGAGAGAGAGAGAGAGAGAGAGAGAGAGAGAGAGAGAGAGAGAGAGAGAGAGAGAGAGAGAGAGAGAGAGAGAGAGAGAGCGAGAAATAAAGAAAGAAAAGAAGAAAGAGAGGAGAGGGGATATATCTTTCGTGAGAGATAACGATGCTATGAATGGCAAACAATGTTCGTCTGCACATTTTACAAGCTCAAACATAACGCTCAAGCATTTGTTCTCCTAAGAGAACAAATGTTCAATGGTCATGGTTGCCGACTGTTTTAATTTTAGCTGTTTGGTCGAGTAATCATTAAAGTTAAAAAAAATTCAATTTGATCAGGCAACTAGGCAAATTTCTCCGCAATTTTTATTATAAGAGCAAAAATAAAAAAAAATAATTCTTTAATTGAAAAATCAGTCATGGCTGTGCATGCAGAACGCCATAAGGTCCTTTTTCATTTTGTAGGAATCAATGAGTATAGCCGATCGCGGCAAGTTTTTTTGCTGTTAGTCTAGGGTAATTAATTGAAAAGAACTTTTGTGAAGTTTAGTTTTTTTTAAATAGCTCACTTTTTCAGATGACCAACGTTCAAGTCCTTCATCTGAGGAGGATATAATTGATTATCTGAATGATGAAGCAATACCTTTCCGAAGATCTCCAAAAAGTTTAAAAGGCTCCCAGCCACCTAAGATTTTTCGAAGCTCATTGAGGGACTATCACGGTCTAGAAGGTGTAAGTATCTTATTATAAATTTAAAAGAGTTTGGTGAAATTACAAATTTAGTTAGGACCACTCAGAGCCACGATTTGGATACAAGAAAATATTCCCAGTGAGCCCTTCACCAAATTCTCTGCTTTGCAGAAATATTGCATGCTCAACAGTTCAACAGCTGTTGAGCTGTTCGCTCAACAGCTTAGTTTTGGCTCAACAGCTCATTTTTTGGCTCAACAGATTATTATTGGCTCAACAGCTCATTTTTTGGCTCAACAGCTTATTTTTGGCTCAACAGCTTACTTTTGGCTCAACAGCTCATTTTTCAGCTAAACAAATTGTTTTTCAGCACACTTAAAGATACTTAAATTTCAAATAAAATCATATTTAGAACACAGTCTATTTGTAATATATTAAACAAAATAGATTAAAATGTTACGTGTCTCAATGGAAAATCGTTCAAAATTATTTAAATTTTTTTTTTATTAGAGCTTATATTGTATTCTTAAGTTATAAATCAAATAAAATTTAAAATACTAAATTTAAAAATACTCAATTATTTAAGAAAATAGTGTTTCTAAAATATTACTTCAGTTAACTTTTCTATTTTGTTTTTAACAGTAAATTTTACATCAAATGTGAAAAATTTTTCAGGTGGCTTTTTCTTTTTATTTTATTTAGAACTTATATTTTTTAGCATTTTTTTTTCTTTTTAATATAATGAAATTCAAATGAGAAAAATAATCGAAAAATGACCATTTTCAATGGCTAACAATTTTTCCGAGTTTTCCAAATTAACAACCCCCAGCTCCCTCAAAGAGAACCGATCTGTACCAATTATGTCAATCTCGTATCTATGACTTCGTTTTTTGCAAGTAACTGAGATCAGACCCTTATTACTACCCTACTTTTACAATTACACTAGTTAAACCAATGATTCATATTATTACACAGAAAAATACACAGCAAGCTTTTTTATCGACACTACCGTCAGTTTCCACTCCTTATAAGTTAACCACATCCATTGGTCCAAATCGTTTAAACTACCGTTTAACGGTTTTATAACTACCGTCAGTTTCCACTCCTTATAAGTTAACCACATCCATTGGTCCAAATCGTTTAAACTACCGTTTAACGGTTTTATAACTACCGTCAGTTTCCACTCCTTATAAGTTAACCACATCCATTGGTCCAAATCGTTTAAACTACCGTTTAACGGTTTTATAACTACCGTCAGTTTCCACTCCTTATAAGTTAACCACATCCATTGGTCCAAATCGTTTAAATCAAATAAGATTCAGAGAAACGGATGAGACTAAACAGACAAACATATTTTCGTTAATTTTGTGGGTTAAATATATTAAGTGGCAGAAGTACTAGTGGCTGCAGAAAACACACAAGAAAGCGCAGAAAGTACAGCCCCTCTCCTTCTAAAAATTGGGTCATACTTACTGAAAAGATGCATAAAATAAAATAAAGCAAGTAGTAATTTTGCAGAAAATGTATAAATGGAAATTCTGAGTTTTTAAATTGTATTTAAACGTATTTAAACGCTTTTAAACGTATTTAAATTGAGATTCTAAATTGAGATTCTGAGTTTCTGGTTGAACAATACAATCAATTCACTTTCAATTAAGGTCGGATCTGGCCAAATTTTGTTGTAATTTAAATGCCTCTCTCTATACGTACATTGAAACCAAAAGGCAGCTTTTTTAATCCTACTTTAGATAGCATTGGAGCTCATGAAAACACACAAGAAAGCACAGAAAGTACAGCCCCTCTCCCTCTAAAAATTGGGTCATGCTTGCTGAAAAGATGCTTAAAATAAAATAAAGCAAGTAGTAATTTTGCAGAAAACGTATAAATGGAGATTCTTTTAGTTTTTAAATGGTTTTTAAACGTATGTAAACGTTTTGAAATGTATTTAAATTGAGATTCTAAATTGACATTCTGAGTTTCTGGTTGAACAATACAATCAATTCACTTTCAATTAAGGTCGAATCTGGCCAAATTTTGTTGTAATTTGAGTGCCTCTCTCTATGCGTATATTGACATCAAGAGGCAGCTTTTCTTAATTCCACTTTAGATAGCATTGGGACTCATGAAAACACACAAGAAAGCACAGAAAGTACAGCCCCTCTCCCTCTAAAAATTGGGTCATGCTTATTGAAAAGATGCATAAAATAAAATAAAGCAAGTAGTAATTTGGCAGAAAACGTATAAATTGAGTTTCTGAGTTTTTAAATTGTATTTAAACGTATTTAAAGGCTTTTAAACGTATTTAAATTGAGATCCTAAATTGAGATCTTGAGTTTCTGGTTGAAGAGTACAATCAATTCGCTTTCAATTAAGGTCGAATCTGGCCAAATTTTGTTGTAATTTGAGGGCCTCTCTCTATACGTTATATTGACATGCTTTTTTTAATCCAACTTTTTTTTCACTTTTGCAGAGCCAAGAAAAAAATTAGTCTGATTTATAAAATTTAGGATCAAGGCTTAAAAACAAGGTTGCATTTACAAGAAATTGGAATTATATTAAGGTTTGCCTTTTAGTAGCTGTTTTAGGCATTGGGAAAGGTATATATATTTTCGCTTAATATGTATGTATTTTTCTGGTTCATTTTGCACAAATTCAAGTCCGACTATTTTTTTTTATCAATTTTCGAAAATATCATGATTTTTTTTTACAAATTGTCTGTTTTGAAAATTTTAAGATTGTTTAATTTTAGGGTAGCCTAAATCTTCTTGGAAGTGAAGAACGCAGTCCTGATGCTAGGAAGCACTCATCTGCATCTCAACCCGGAACACCGCATCAAAAGTTATCTTTCGAATTTCCGCCACGGTCAACTATCAATCAAAGCGGAGCTCTTTCTAAATCCAAAAGCTCTCTATCAAGTATAGAAGATGCTCCTAAATCAGCAAGCTCAATCGCTGAAAGCTCAATTGAAAATGAGCCAATAGTACGTCATTACGCAATAATCAATCATGAACGGAGAAATCAATTTTTTGGTATAACGTCCTTAGGGACATCACCACAGAGTGCGTCGTTCTTAGACGGTCATCGATTATCGGCAGCCGAAATTCCTTCTACTTCTCCCAGCCCAAGTAAATCAAATGACGATATTTTCCACAGCGCTGAAGAGTTGAACGAGCCAAAATATGACTCAAAATTAGCAGAAGGAAAGACGCAACATTTTGAAGAAAAGATGGAAAGAAAATTAGCCACGGTTACGGCACCTAATTTTAATTCAGATGAAAACAAAGTGAAAATTCAAGTTCCTGGACTTCATATTCATAATATACCAGTAACAGGTGCTACCATTCATGAAAACTACAAATTACAGAAATCGTTATCCCAGTTATCTGCTAGTGATTTAAAGACAAAGTATAGTGTGGTAAGTGTTGGCGATAAGCCAGAAACAACGGTGTTAGACGCAGCGGCCTCTAGTCTGTATAGATTTCGAACAGAGGCAAGTCGATTACAGCGAACTTCGACGGATTTAGAAAAGAAGATGAGTGATACAAAAAATTTTGAACGGAGAGTGGAAAAGTTTGTTTAGTTCACCTTAAAAAAACCTGAAATTGGTGGTGCCAATTTACGAAAAAGTTAGGGATGGGATATTTTCGATTTTTTAAATGAAAATCCAACAAAATAATGAAAACAAATTTCAAAATATAAAGGGGAGGTAGTTTTTTTCAATTTTTCTAATAAAAATACCAAAACAGGGTATTTTTTCAAAATGAATCCCTCACCCTCCCCCAAAATTGGTACCTATGCCTAAAATTAAGGTTCACACTCGAGGATGGTTTTGTATTTTTGAAAGTGTACCTGATTGTTAATATCAATTCGAGTGGATATTATTAAAACAATGTGGAATTAAATAAGTTAACCAGCAATTTCATTTCATTTTCATTTCACAACCAACAACTTCATTTCACTGCTGTCAGTCATCATTCCTAATATACCCTCAGCTACATTTGCTAAAAAAGCGTTATGTTACCCGACATAAATTTATAAAGCCGTTGAAAAACTGAAATTGTGTTAGGAGCTCATTAATTCATTGAAAAGTTTTATGCTCCTTGCAAAATGTGTTATTTTCCAACAACCATACAGTTTTAACCTGCACCAAAAAGATAAGATACTTATATTATTGAATTCTCTAGTTTCAAATATATCCATTTACTTAGACAGGGGATGGTAATGCGTGAAAATATAGGGTGTTATGTTTTCCAAAATCTAGGGGGAGGGAGTTTTTCTAATCTTACAATGAAAATACAAAGAAAAGACATTTTTCAATGAAAACACCAAAAAAAAAAAAAATGTATTTTCAAAATTAATGGGGAATCTGAACCCCCCAAAATTGACACCCCTGAAGTTAGCCTTATTCGTATATCATTTCGACTTTTTATTAGAAAATAACCAAAATTTGCTTAGAAAATGTTCCCGTTTTCGCATGTTTCTAATTCATATTATTCAGTCTGAAACAAACACTGCAAATTCCTAAGATTTTGTTCAGTAGATTGAAAAAACTTAATATCTCTTATCGGAAGATAGCAATGTTGTTTTTATGTGTTGGCATAATGATGCAGAAGTACTGCAGATAAATAGCCTTCTGCAGGGAACATAAGTCTTGACTACTAGTTATTTGTTCAAAGAGGGTATTTTGAATTCCAAAATATGACAAAAACTATTTTGATGTTAAAAAGTATATTTACCAGCTATTTCCTTGAGTTAAAAAAAGGAAATAATGGCATAAAAATAAGGGAAAATGGCATGTTTTGAAAAAGAAACATGCTTCTAAGTAGATTGAGAGAAAAAAAAGAGAAGAAAGGTGGAGCTTGAGAGAGAGGAGATAACGGATTGGAATGAATGGGAGAGCTTGTTTGTTTGAGGAGGGAAAGGCTTTAACAAAGAAGAAAAAAGAGATATGGCATGCTTTGAAAAAGAAACATGCTTCTAAGTAGATTGAGAGAAAAAAAAGAGAAGAAAGGCGGAGCTTGAGAGAGAGGAGATAACGGATTGGAATGAATGGCAGAGCTTGTTTGTTTGAGGAGGGAAAGGCTTTAACAAAGAAGAAAAAAGAGATATGGCATGCTTTGAAAAAGAAACATGCTTCTAAGTAGATTGAGAGAAAAAAAGAGAAGAAAGGCGGAGCTTGAGAGAGAGGAGATAACGGATTGGAATGAATGGGAGAGCTTGTTTGTTTGAGGAGGGAAAGGCTTTAAATCAAGATTTTACAAAAAAGATTTTAAATTTCATGCAACAGCTTTTGAATTACTACTTCTGTCCTGGCAATAACAACTTTCATAAATTGAGAATGTTTTGGTTTTACAAGTTTTTTGGGGTATTTCATGCTTTATTCAACTACATGAGGAGGATATTTTCCAGCAATAGCCTGTTGAAGGGACAAAAAGGAGAATAAAAAGTGGCTATTTAATACATTTCAAGCAGTAGTAGACACAGAATCAAATAAAAGGAGGAAGAAAGATTATTGTGTCTGAATGACATTCACAAACTAGCTTTTATTTACTTTATTTCAGTTTAAGTATAATCATTGTTGTTTTTGTTGATTTCTTGTTTTGTTGTTTGATTTGTTATTTTAAATACTGCCATTGTTGTAGTGATTTGATTTTCAAAGTTTTTACGGTTGTTTATTGTTTGAATTTATTATCATCGTCCATATCAATGAAATAAATTGGGCATATCCAGATGACTTGAAAGTGTACTTTTTGTAGCATAGAAAACTTCGTTGCCGCTCTACCAACCATTTAAAAAATGCGCGTGTGGTTCAAAAACTAAACGTGAATTACGATGAAGACAGCACTGCCTTTCCATCATAAGGAACAAGCAGAACAATAGGGATTGTTTCTATAAGACAGTGGATTACAACTTTAAAAGAATATTTCAACCCTATATCCAAGGGCCGTCCTCCGCAAAACAAATGAAAAAAGAACATAAAAGAACTCATATTAAAGTACAACCTTTAAAAACTAAATATTTTCAAAACCGTACTAGCATCATTACTTCAGAAAAGGTCGACCAGGTTGAACTTTAGAGTCCTGGTTAACTTTAGAGCCCTGGTTGAGTTTCTGTGAAGTAAGGATGTTCCTTATACAATATCACAAGTAATGTGACAAGTAATGTGAGTTCTTTTATATTCTTTTTTTTTCATTTGTTTTGTTGAGGATGGCCCTTGGATATAGAGCCGAAATCTTCATTTTAAGTTGCGTTTCACTGTCTTACAAAAAAAATTGCCTATCCTTCTACTTGTTGTTTATGGTTAAAAAACTAATACGACAAAATGAGGTTTGTGAATCATTATTAGTTTACTAATCAGTTTATCATGGAAGAAACAATATAGAAACACCGTTATTAAAAATAAAGAAAAAAAAAAGAGAGGCTTAGACTGTGATAAACATCACTCGATGTTTTACTTTTCATATGTTTTCAAGTAGTTTCAACAAGTAGAATTTAATGTTACCACTAATAGCACCAAAAACCTTAATCTTGCTGTTGCAAGATAATGCAAATGCTCTTGATTTAAAGATGACGGTTTATTTGTAGTGTTGAGTTGCAGATCGAAAAAAATAAAGTTTAGCTGCTTCGTCTTGAAATTTCATGCCAAACTACCTAAAAGAAAAGAAAAAACTACATACTGAAAAAAACTATGCATGTAAGAAATTAGAAAAGTTGAAGGCTATGGAATATTGAGCAAGAGGTACGATAGATAGGTAGTAAAGCGAAGGAAATAATAGTGAAATAGAGATGAAACAGTGAAAAACGAGATTTATTTTATTTTCGGGAGTACGAAAATAAACAATAATCGATTTTATTCTGTCCATTGCATGAAGTGTCACCAACCCATCATCAAGAAAACAAAAAAGAAGAGGAAACGAGAAAAGGAGGACCAAATACCTCTGGATAAAAGAAAGAGAAGACGAAGAATTTAAAAATGTATTAGAAAAGTATTTTGTATATTTTAATATTATAGTTTATTTTTGAATAAAAAAAATCACTTGATCCTGACGAAAATCACTCGAGTTTTCACCTTCCTCAAATAGTCGAGTTTTTACATTCAACAGACTTTTATGTTAACACAAACCACATCACAGACCTTTTTTTTGCTGTTTTACAAAAATTGTGAAAATGCTACAATTGCCCTGTAGTTTAGAGTATAGCCGGATTTAAAGTTTTGAGGCTTCTAGGTCCAAGCGTTTTTGCTTCTCCATTTTTGCAAAAATTCCGGGAAAATCCCCGAAAATTCTGGGATTGTAGAAGCACTGAACAGAACGCAACTGACGAGCTAAAAATCATGAAAGAGAGAGGTGATAACTCTCAGATTGAATTTTGGGAGACATACGACATTTTATAAATAGCCATGGAATTCCTGTGTTGTTTTAAAATCACTTTTCTGGGAATAGGCTTCGTCGTGGTGGAGTGCACCTGGCAGTTTGACGGTAAATCACATCACTCCAGTCTTTGTGAAGAAAAAGTCACTTAATAATAATTTGTGAAATAAAATAATATTAAAAATAATTTGTGCCCCCTGGCATTCTGCTCCCCTATGTCCGGGCCTAGCGGGCTTATTTGTAAATCCGGCCCTGTTTAGAGTATGATGATTTGTTTGTCGTTCCGAGTGCCAGAGATAAAAAACTTAAGTTTCAATTCTAAATTTCATGTCAAACTGTCATCTTCAATTTCGTCTAGACCTACCCTTTTCTATTCATGTTTCTACACATGGACTAATAAGCGTGGTAATTGTAGGAAATTTTACGGTAGCAATAGACCCTTTGGGAGATGTCCATATCCATCCAAATAAAAATGAAAGGAAAATATTCTTTTAAGCAGGTTTTGAGCACATAGTGTCCTTAGGTATGTGTCAGTGAAAATGGGACATAAAAAAATTAAGACACATTCGCAAGAGGAAAAACTTCTGAGTGACGATGTGTGAAGTTCATACGTTACATGAAGTTCATGTATTACCCGGATTTTTACAATTAATCTATTTATAGGGTTCTGATCAAGTTGCTGCTCCCCTAAAATATAATAGCCTTGTACTTGCCAGTCTATGTGGTTTCTCAGGTTTCGCCAATCAGTGCATCAGGATTCATAGCCACCTATAAATCATCTAACTAAAAATAAAGTAGCCTGCAAAACCATACACCTGTAAGTGGTAGAAGACTGAAGTAGATGCCAGCACCTCTCCTGCCTAATAGTGTTAATGTTGCATCTTTGGACACACTGACCATCTTTTATTAAGCCAATAGAAGAAAAGGGGGAAAGTCAATAGAAAAAAAAGAAGGAATATTTGGTCGTCCCAGAAAAAGTATTATTTTTAGGAATTTCCAGTCATTCTATCTAAGCCCATGCATTTTGATTGATTTTCTGTTTCGACTAATTCTGACCCCCCCCCCCCCCTCTAGAATAAACCACACTCCCTCCACCTGAAACAAGTCTCTGTACCTGACCACATAAAGTGTCAATAGCTTTGAAACATTATGCCATTATTTAATAAATAATTCTCTCCTAGCAAGTTTTCGGCCATTTCGACCAAGACATATATAACATCTTTTTAATTTCGGATAGTAAAGTAGTCAAGATAAAAAAAGACTGTTCTAAGTTTACTAATTTGACTGAAAATGAAATTCAGGTTGTTGGAACGCACTTCAATTTACCTACAAAGTATAATTTATTACTCTTTGACTGTATGTGTAGCATTCTTTCCAGCAAAGAGGCTGAGTATGGTATAGAAACTCGATCCAGAGTTTGGGGATGTAGAAACTCCAATGAGAATTTTATCAACAGAAATCCGTGCGACAAATTTATCCATTAAGTCTTCTTAATTAATTAAGAATTCTTTTCACTGCATCCGCCATAATTACCAATAATACTATCTAGACATGTAAATATATCCACTTGATCAATTTTCTCTTCACCTCCTCACCTTCACTTATTCCCAGTCTAAGCAATTTAGTATTATTAACAACAATTTTCATACCTGTTCATATGCCCTGGACACTCAAAGCATCTAAAGACTGTTCATTTTGCTTATATTTTCATCTTGGACGTCCAAATCGTCACCGTAATTTTAGTCTAGGGGGAGTCATCATATCAACATCAGTCTTATGGAAAGATCTGTGATAATAGTAATAATTTATCATAAGCCAAACAAGTCCATTCAGCATAGCATTCGTAAATACACAAAACAAAATAAATAGTATAATTACAGTTCTATATAATCTCAACATCTATATAACTCAATATCTAGACAACAAACTTACAAGGGGGCCACATGCTGATGGCTCAGTGCCAAATTTAACTGTGTTCACTTTGACACAAATAACTTCCTCACAGGAGTTTACTACTCCTTGACTGTATTTGTAGCATTCTTTCCAGCAAAGAGTCTGAGTACGTTAAAGAAACTCCCACAAGAGCTGAGCATTTTATTAAAACAAATCCGGCCACAAATTTAGCCATTAAGTATTGCTCAAACACAGCATTCCAATTCCAGCAAGCCGTAATAGACTAGACTCAGTAATAATAGAGGCAATAATAACAATTAGATAATATCAAGTTTATTTATTTCAACATTCACAAATAAACAAATAAAATACAACACTTTCGCGCTGGGGAAAACCTATGAAGGTTTGTATTCGCGCGAAAGTTAGCCATTAAGTATTGCTCAAACACAGCATTCCAATTCCAGCAAGCCGTAATAGACTAGACTCAGTAATAATAGAGGCAATAATAACAATTAGATAATATCAAGTTTATTTATTTCAACATTCAAAAATAAACAAATAAAATACAACACTTTCGCGCTGGGGAAAACCTATGAAGGTTTGTATTCGCGCGAAAGTCCACATATCTACTTACCTATAATAACAAATCCAATCCCTCTTACTCATTAATACACATACTCTCCCTGCCCCCTTTTATTCCTCCCAACCCCACCTCAACCCTCTGCCCACCATTACCCCCATAGCCTACCCTTACCTCCCTAGCCCACCCTTACGTCCCTAGCCCCATCCTTACCTGCCGAACCCACCCTTTCTCCCCTAATCACCCTGCCACCCATAAGAAATCAATAGTAATCAATAATAATAAACCCATATCAATAATAATGATTAGATTCAAAACCAGCTTTGTCTCTTTAAGAATGAAGTAGAAGAGAAAATTACTTCGATCAAGAGTATAATAAATATTTTCATTGGAAAATGTACCCAAATATACATGCAATATGTACCAAGTCACATGAAAATAAGCAGCTAATATTCGGCTGATCATGCAATTGGGCAGAAATTTCATATTTAAGCCAACACCTTGTAATCTCAGCATTTCGAGATTGATTAACAACAACTATCCCACTACTAGCCCTTGAAACATATGCAATAGCAACATCTCCATTGCCGTTTTTATACCTATCTCAAAAGAATTTTAATCAAAAGTTTGAGATAGCAATGTTAAAAATAGTCAAAAGGACCAACATAAACCCTGCGGTGATGACATTACCTCAAAGGCCCAAAGGCAATAAATGATGGGGATTTTGTAAAATATTCAAACTTGAAACTTTCATGCTGGGAGGAATATCGAACGATACCAAACGACAAAAATTTGCATTCTGGCTGACAAAAGGGCATTTCTGCAAAATCTCATGAGCAGCTAAGATATTAATCTGAAACTTTTAGGAATACTGAGGAGCATACCGGACTAAATAAAAAACACTAAATACATTCTGGATATCAAAAAGGTGTGTGCAATATCTCAGGAACGGCTAATTTGGATCCTTAAAGCATTTTGAGAGGGACGTTTAAATAAATCAAAACGCATGATTTACGTCTAGATTGTAAAAAGTGTGTACCTGTAAAATCTCAGAAATTGCTAAAGGTATTTGATCGTTGAGGGGACGGTGAGCTAAACCAAAAGACAAAATTTGCTTCTGGGATGTCAAAACGGAAAATCCATATCCTTCTCAACATCTCCAAAAAGATTCATCTTAATACCCTTAGCCATTATTTATATACTGCAGATACACTCTTTTGACAACCTGGATAAGCTTAGTGTCTTTTTACTGATTTCAACTCGCCCCAACATATTCCTTGACAACTTCAAAGTCATGCCCTTAGTTGTTTCTAAAATATTGCAAATACAACCTTTTGATTGCCTAGACTAACACAGTGTCTTTTGATCTAATCCAACATCCTTGTCAGTATTTCCTGAAAAATTCAAATTAAGTAAGAAGTAGCATTAAAATTTAAAATCAACAGAAATTATTCAGTATATGAAGGGGTTGCTCCCTTCTTCAATACCTTGTTCATTATACTGAAGTCTAACTATTTGTCTCAGTTTTTTAAGAATGACTCCTAAAACACAAGGGCCATTTAATTAGAATAAGAAGCTTTTTACAAAAGTGTTCAAACTTTATGGCGAAGAGCTTGGTATTGGAGTGCAACGCCCTTATATATGGGATATTTCCTTTCCGTTTTGAGTCTTAATGTTGCTTTTATGATAATGATAGATTAATAATTATAATATTTAATTACAATAATGTTTATTAAAGTAGCAATAATAATAATGTGTTGCTTGTAGTAGTATTCATACATTAGTAGTAACAGTTATATAACTAATACCAAAGAGTGGGAGTGGAAACTGGCGCTAGTGTCGACAGAAAAAACTGTCGAATCCATCTAGCGTTAGGCGACACTTGGCATTTTTTCCCCATGTAATGGTAAGAATAATAATGTAATTAGTGTAATTGGTAAAATTAGGTTAGAAGTTAGTGTCTGATATCTGTTCCTGATAAAAAAACTATACCTGATCTTTTTTTGTCGACACTAGGATCACTTTTTACTTCTTATTGGCATTTTACTTTAATCCAATCACTTTTGACGCCTAAAACGGAAAATAAAACCTTAAAATTCGCCGTGTCCGAGAACCATGTAGCAGAAGTATTGTCCTCACATATATAAAACATGTGTATTTGTTTATTATCTGGGAATAATGGCAATAGTTACGTGTTTTTTGTTGTTGTTTAACATAACGAAAGTAAAACAGTTCAAAATAGGGATGATACCTTTTTATTGACAGTGAAATATAAAATTATTTAACTGGATATTTCGAACACATATACAGTGTTCATCATCAGCAGTAAAACTAAAAGACATGAATAAAAATAAACAGAATTTATACCTAATAAACTAATTACATATAGTTTATTGCTCTTATTTTTTTCAATGCAACAGCCGAGACAAATCTCCTTCACCTTTTCGGTTCCGGTTCATTAGATTTAACTGACGTATTACGTGGACAGAGGTCATAGCTCTTAGGTGAAGTGATATTTACTTTATTTGACCTCAGTAAATTATCATAAATTGAGCTTAATCCAAATTCACCTGTATCTCTGTTTATGGAATTATTCTTGAATAGAATTTTTTTAATTTCGATTGTTTCCCTGAAAGTTTGCTTTAAACCTTGGTCCCTAGAAATCAAAGAAACATTTTCAAACAAAATAAAATGATTTTGAAAATTAAAGATATGCTCCGCGAGGGTCGACGTGAAATCTTCAGGTTTGGTATTTTGCTTTAAAGACGATGAAATGGAATTATGATGTTGTAGCAATCTCGTTCTTAAATTCTGGTTAGTACGTCCCACATAAGAGCTTCCACAAGTACATGGAATTTTATAAGCCCCACTTTGTTGCTCTACGGAAGTCCGATCCTTTCCAGAATTTAAAAAACTTACCAAAGTATTACTACCTCTTAAAGCTACCTTTAAACCATTATTTTGTAAAATTCTTTTAAGTTTTTCACTCAAACCTGGAACATATGGTAGAGAACAAAAGATATCTTTCTTTTCTGTTGTTTCCAGAATATCGTCAGAACATTCTAGAAATTTTTTCCTTCTTTTCGAAAAAGTCTGGTCAACTAACCAACCCGGATAATGGTTACTTATTAAAATGTCTTTTAGCAATAATAATTCCTCCTCAATGAATTTTGGAGAACAAATTCTAAAAATGCGGTCAGTTAAAGATATGATTAAACCAATTTTTACTTGGCGGGCATGACCGGAGAAAAATGACAAAAATCTGTTATTGTTAGTAGGTTTTCTGTAAATCTTAAAATCCAGACTATTTTCATTTTTTAAAAGAAGGACATCCAGAAAAGGAAGTTTATTATCCTCTTCTAATTCTATTGTAAATTTTAAATCCCCTCCCCAAAAATTAAGATGTTCTAAAAAACTTTTTAATTCCTCCACCCCATAATTCCATACTGAAATTATGTCATCCATATATCTCCCCCAAAATTTATGTTTTAAAAAATATGAATCTAACGCTATTGTTTCAATATTTTCTACAAAACAATTTGCTAATAAAGGACTTAAAGGGGCCCTCATAGGTAAACCATTTACTTGTTCGAAAAAACCCCCCTCTGAATTGAAAAAAATAAGAGAACATATTGCACAACCTAACTAAACTCATAATGACACCGACCTCCAAAACTGTTTCACCACCAATTAAGTCCAAATTTCTTAGTATCTTTCTCTCAAGAAGAATTTCCGCGGCTTTTACATCAATACTCGTATACATTGACACTATGTCGAAACTTGAAATTATAGAATTTGAAGAAATCTCAACTTCTTTTAGTTTTTTTACAAGTTCTGACGAATTCTTAATGTAAGAAATTTGTGTAGACATGAGTGGTTTACACAATGACACTAGCCACTTACTCAGAGCACTTGTTGGTGACTTGTTACTCGCAACAATTGGTCGCAATGGCAGATTTGGCTTATGTATCTTTGGAAGTCCATATAATTTAGGGCACAAAGAACCTCTTGGTAAGAATTTGTAGAAAAGTTGAGGTGTAATCTTCCCTTCTTCCTTCAAACTCTTTAACTCGTTCTTAAACTTCTTTGTGTATGAGTCCGTCGGGTCAAAAGAAAGTTGTTTGTAAGTTTTTTCATCTTTCAGTAAAGCGTTTAATTTTGAATCGTAGTCCTTTGTGTCCATTACCACTAAAGTGTTACCCTTGTCTGCTTTTGTAATAATAAAAGATTCATCCCTTCTTAAATTATTAAGAATCTTTATGTCTTTGATAGAATTGTTAGGGATTTCTGGTTTTAAAGCAAACTCTGACAGGGCTTTAACAGTAGAAGCTCTTACTAGGCTAACATCTTTAATTAAGATGGGGTTTCTATGTAAAGATGTTTCTATTGAAGAGATAATTTCTTCAACTGGGACTCTATTAGTTTTAAAACAAAATTTTGTTTGATTTCTAGGGACCAAGGTTTAAAGCAAACTTTCAGGGAAACAATCGAAATTAAAAAAATTCTATTCAAGAATAATTCCATAAACAGAGATACAGGTGAATTTGGATTGAACTCAATTTATGATAATTTACTGATTTCAAATAAAGTAAATATCACTTCAGATTTCTCAGAAGTTGAGAAAAGAAAGATATCTTTTGTTTTCTACCATATGTTCCAGGTTTGAGTGAAAAACTTAAAAGAATTTTACAAAATAATGGTTTAAAGGTAGCTTTAAGAGGTAGTAATACTTTGGCAAGTTTTTTAAATTCTGGAAAGGATCGGACTTCCGTAGAGCAACAAAGTGGGGTTTATAAAATTCCATGTACTTGTGGAAGCTCTTATGTGGGACGTACTAACCAGAATATAAGAACGAGATTGCTACAACATCATAATTCCATTTCATCGTCTTTAAAGCAAAATACCAAATCTGAAGATTTCACGTCGGCCCTCGCGGAGCATATCTTTAATTTTCCAAATCATTTTATTTTGTTTGAAAATGTTTCTTTGATTTCTAGGGACCAAGGTTTAAAGCAAACTTTCAGGGAAACAATCGAAATTAAAAAAATTCTATTCAAGAATAATTCCATAAACAGAGATACAGGTGAATTTGGATTGAACTCAATTTATGATAATTTACTGAGGTCAAATAAAGTAAATATCACTTCACCTAAGAGCTATGACCTCTGTCCACGTAATACGTCAGTTAAATCTAATGAATCGGAACCGAAAAGGTCAAGGAGATTTGCCTCGGCTGTTGCATTGAAAAAAATAAGAGCAATAAACTATATGTAATTAGTTTATTAGGTATAAATTCTGTTTATTTTTATTCATGTCTTTTAGTTTTACTGCTGATGATGAACACTGTATATGTGTTCGAAATATCCAGTTAAATAATTTTATATTTCACTGTCAATAAAAAGGTATCATCCCTATTTTGAACTGTTTTACTTTCGTCATGGAAAGGCAGTGTGGTCTTCGAAGTTATCTTTGTTTAAGATATCATACCAGTTAGCACAGAATATCCGTTGAGAGCTTACACGCACCAAAAGTGGAAGTTTTAATAACTTTTGGAGGTCTCAAAGCACGCGAAGTACCAGTTTTTTACAATTTCTTGAAACAAAACATTGATTGGGCCCAACAGGAGCAAAATGTCATTGGGCGATGCTTATTGTTTTTTTTCTTCAGAAACTTAGTTACACAGTTCTCAGTTTCAGAGACCATTTTGGCGTGGTTGGGTATCCTCCACTAAGTATGTGCGGATTATGCACAAAGGAACGGTTGATATAGGCCACAAACAAAGTAATGTTTACGATCATACAGCATTAGTTGTGCAGCCGCCATAAAAAGAGAAGTCATGGGAGGAGGGAGTACATGCCAGAAAATATGAAGAACTTGATCCTTTCTAAATTTTAATTAATTAGAACCCGTTTTTGCGTTTGCAGCATAAACAGCCATGGATTTAAAACAATCGAATTTATATGGATGCAATTTGGCCTTTTCTCTCGAGCAATCTTGATTGACGCTTTTTTCTCACGCAGGAAAAATAAAAATAAACCATTAAATAGGTCTTTATTCACCTTTCTTAAGCAAACTCCCCCCTCCCCCCCCCAGAATATGACGAAGTTAACAAATCAGGTGCATATTATACAGAGAATGCATTCGCTCCAATTTTACTAAGGTATGCTTTAGTTGGATTTCCATTTTCACTTATTTGGATGTAATTTAGGATATTTTGCTGAAAAAGACAGGTAAAGATTGGATTTTTATTCAGCAGAATATAGATAAAAACCTCAACTGATTCACTTTGGACTTAGTTTAAAGCTGATTTTTTTTTCAGGTATAAAACAAAACATATTAGATACTTTTACAACGAAGCAAAAGAATAAGCAATTTTGGAACATGGTTAGCTTTGTTAGTTTACTCTTTCCACTTTCTTGCTTTCCTTACAAGGTTATATCGGATTTCCTGAGAGCTTGGGTCAGGATTTCGCTCTTCTTACACGCAGAAGATCAGAAACAGTCTTCGGATTGAGTTTATTCAGAGTGGGGTCTTTATCATTCCTAACTCAGAAAACTGACGCTCTGTTCCAGCACTGGAATTGGGTAAACACGTTTACCCTATCCATAACATCATCTAGACATGTCTGTCAGCATGAAATTCGGCCACATCTAGATATAGGTCTTGATTTAGAGTTCAGTCTTGATTGAGGCTTCACACTGCAAAGAGCTTCAGTAAGACAATTGTTATTCCCTGGCTGGTCATTCAAGGTGTTAGCATCTCGCTGAAATAAACCGTGCTAAACCTGTTTTTGCATCAGATTAAATAAAAAAAAACTAGGTTTTTTAACTGAAAGTAAGGAGTGATATTAAAACCAATAGAAATTACTCCGTATATGAAATGGGTTGTCCCCTCCTCAACGCCTCGCTCTATTCGCTGAAGTTTTTAATTGTTTTAAAAAGTAGAATTGTGGCAAAGAGTCAAACTTTAGCGTAAAGAGCAAGGGACTGCGGAGGGGACAACCCATTTCATATACGGAGTAATTTCTGTTCGTTTTAAGTTTTCATATCGCTCCTTACTTTCAGTTCAAAAAACTAGTTTTTTTGTTTAATTTCTGAACGTTTTTTAATTAATGCATTTTTGATTTTGGCTCTCCGTACATAAATTATTAAAATGAAATTTGCATATTAATTCTTTTTTTTGGCTAAATGGCCTTCTCTTAGTTTTGATCAGATGATTTTGATAAATAAGGGGTGGGGAAGGAGGTCTAGTTGCCCTCCAATTTTTCGGTTACTTAAAAAGGCAACTAGAACTTTTAATTTTTAACGAACATTTTTATTAGTAAAAAATATACATAACTTAAGAATTAACTTACGTAACAAACTTTTATATTCTTATATTTTGTATTATGTATACGAGGGGGTTTGTCCCCTCGTTAGTACCTCGCTCTTTACACTAAATCTTAAGTTTTGTCCCAATTCTTTAAGAATGACCCCTGAATCAGAAAGGCCGTAGAATAAATAGTTGAAATTACTAAAAATACGTTAGCATAAAGAGCAAGGTATTTATCTTTTCCTAAATACCTCGCTCTTTATATTAAAGTATTTTTAGAGCTCCTTTTATGCGTAATAATGTCTGTTCGTTTTAAGTTTTTATGCTACTCCTTACTTTCAGTTCAAAAAACTTTTTCATGTTTATTTTTTCCTTGTTTTTTTATAGTAATGCTAGAAAATCCCGAGCACTTTTCATTGAATTTCTCTTCCCCCATGATATATTCCTCCAAGGAAAGATGCTTCTACATAGCCCCCTCCCCTCAACCCCACCCCAAACCAAAAAAATCCCCCTGAAAACGTCTGTACACTTTCCAATAGCCTTTACTGTACGTAAACACTGGACAAAGTTTGTAACTTGCAGCCCTTCCCCCAGGGACTGTGGGGGAGTGAGTCATCCCAAAGACATAGTTGTTATGGTTTTCGACTATGCGGAACAAAATGCCTATCTCAAAATTTTGATCCGTTGGCTTTGGGAAAAATGAGCGTGGGAGGGGGCCTAGGTGCCCTCCAATTTTTTGGTCACTTATAAAGGGCACTAGAACTTTTCATTTCCGTTAGAATGAGCCCTCTTGCGACATTCTAGGACCACTGGGTCGATACGATGACCCCTGGAAAAAAAACAAATAAACACGCACCCGTGATTTGTCTTCTGGCAATAAATACGAAATTCCACATTTTTGTAGATAGGAGCTTGAAATTTTTGCTCTAGGGTTCTCTGATACGCTGAATGCGAAGGTGTGATTTTCGTTAAGATTCTTTGACTTCTAGGGGTTTTTCCCCTTATTTTCCAAAATAAGGCAAATTGTCTCAGGCTCGTAACTTTTGATGACAAAGACTAAATTTAATGAAACTTATATATTTAAAATCAGCATGAAAATCCGATTCTTTTGATGCATCTTTTAGCATCAAAATTCCGTTTTTAGAGTTTCGTTTACTATTGAGCCGGGTCACTCCTTACTACAGTTCGTTACCACGACCTGTTTGATTATTGTTGATAGCAAGGAATGATCTAACGCAATTTAAACTAGATTGTGATTATTGATTTATTTAATTATTGCGAGCGTGATCAAAAAGGAGTTCAAAGTTAGGATTAATGCTAAGCTGACGAAACTGGATAAATTCGACATCATTTTGGCAATTAAAACGAATTGTATTTGAAGTTTGCGAGTTTGAAAGCAGATATTGAAGTCATAAAATCGGATGGACTAGAACGTTACAATAGGAGTCGTGAACTCGAAAATCAACTGAGCGCACATAAATCTTCCTGTGAGTTACTGTCGAAAGAACTATTGTTAATTGACTTAAAAAGCAGAAGAAAAAACCTCATCATGCATGGTCTAAGAAACGAAAAGGGTAACCAAATCCTGGAATCTAGTATGAAAGCATGCATCAGTGATACTTTTTTAATTTCTTCAATTCAATTCAATTATATATATTTAAACAAAAACACATAATTGCATGTACAATGGAAATAATTGCATGTACAAGGAAAGCACAAAAGTGCTTGACTAGGGCAGAAACTTAACTAAGGAACAATTAAACAATCAACAAACTAACAAACAAAATAACAAAAAACAAATAACAGAAAGAAACAACGAATCGACTGGATTTATCAAAAAAAGGAAAAACAGGGGGGGACAAAGAGAAAGAAAAGAAAAAAAGAAAAGAACCAGACCGAAAAGAAGAGGACCGCACGATATTCAAATATATATAGTATTGTAATGACCCTTCACTGCTCGCTTGAAGGTAATAAGGTTATTTGAGTTCCGGATTTCCAAGGGGATGAAATTCCAAAAAGCTGGTGCAAAAAATCTAATTAAAAAGAAGCTCTTTTTGTTGACGGTGGCTTGTGGACAATGTCACATGAATTTCGCTTTTCATAAGTATGTAAATCTTGATTTAAAGTGAATAAATTTTCAAATGACGATGGAAGGAGGTTGTTAAAATATTTCAAACAAAAAGTTGTAATCTGAACATCTCTAGTCTTTGACACGTCAAATTTTTTAGTAAGTTAAAAATGGAGGTTAATGTTATTTGAGTGCTGAGAGGTGATATAACTTCAATTGCCTAATTTTGGATGATCTGGATTCTCTTATAACGTGAGATGAAGTTGCTTGCCCATATAAAGCGTTCATAAGACAAATGGGGGTGAAAAATAGAATGATAAATCATTTTCAGGATTTTTTTTCTTGGGAAACGGAATTTAAGACGGCGGATAGCTCCGAGGGATCCTGAAAGTTTGTTACCAATCAATTTAGAATGTTCATTCCACGAAATATTCTCATCAATAATAAATCCGAGATATGTACTGGTTTTTACTCTATTCACAATATTATTTTTTACATTTAAATTGAGGTCTGTTTTTACTGATCCGATTCTAGAAAATAAAATATAATTTGTTCTACCATAATTTAGGGTTTAATACTGTGAATCAGCCCACAATAAAAATTCAGTCAGAGCAATTTCCATTTTTTTAAATAAAAAAGGTAGATTTTCACAAGTAACAAAAAGAAGTGTGTCATCTGCAAATATTATGATATTAGCTTCAGATAAATAATATTTTAAATAGTCAATATAAATGGGAAAAAGCAGTGGTCCCATTACTGAACCTTGTGGATCTCCACACGGTAAAATTTTGTGCACGGCATTTTGTACAACTTGAGCTGCATTAATAAAATACGAACGAAACCATTTTAAAGCCACGTTACGTACACCAAATGATTCAAGAATTTGGAGTAATTTATCATGATTAACAGTGTCAAATGCCTTTTTAATGTCTAAAACTAAAGCTGCAGGCATTAAGCCTTTATCAAATGCATCATTCACCCAGTCAACCAATTTCAGAATTGCAAGGTCCGAAAGTCCTTTGCACTCGGGCTAATTTAAGTCTTTCTGGAAAAGTTCCCTCTTCAATTGATAAATTAACCAAATGAGTCAAAATAGGAATAACAATTGTTTTTGTTGCTTTAACAACTTTTAACGATACTTCATCTACTCCACGGGATTGTGACTCCATTCTCATAATTATTTCATTTATGTCATTTTCATCACCATTTGTAAAAAGGAATTCAGAAGTAATATGACGAGTTTTAAGTTTGAATACTGGTGGACTTTTTTATCTTTTAACTGCTTCATGGCACAGCTTAGAACCTTCCTCTGAAAAATACTTGCATTAATTTTCCGCAATTTCTTTTGAATCATTAACAGTTTTTTCACTAAAATTCATCATTTTAATCTGGTCCTTCTCCTTTTTATGCTCCAGTGTCTCATTGATTTTAATCCAAGTCCGCTTCATGTTTCCATTTATCTGTTCAAAGTCTTTTTCGTAATCAGCTCTTTCAGCGTACCGTTTAATTTTATTCAGCCGATTTCTATACTATTTGAAAGTCAGGAGTTTTTTATTCATGGGATCTTTAATTAATCTTTATACAGTCTATTCTTCATTTTTACAGAAATAAGGCTACCAATCGTCATCCATACTTTCCAAAGGTTATTTTTTTTCTTTTTAACTTTCTTTAAGGGGCAACATTTATCAAACTCAGCTAAAAATCAAATATTCATAACATCCATATACCCAAATATCCATAAACAAATTATAAGCCTTTTCTGCGCATTTCCTTTTGAAAACTTTCGAAAAATCAACATGTTCCTAATTTACAACCAGATTTTTCAAACTATTTTCTGATAAATCTTGATTTTTAATCTCATCTTTTGGTGGTCTCCTCTTTAAACTATCAATTTTACTCATCAATATAAGGTGGTCTGATCCATCATTAACAAGTACATCGGCCGTAAAACCATTCAATAACTGCCCATCAACAAATATATTATCGATTAAAGTTGCCGAAGAATGCTTTATTCTCGTTGGAATTGTTACTAAAGGGTACAAATAAGACGACAACAATGTATTAAGGAAATCAACACGATCATCTGGATTGAAGAGATCAATATTGAAATCTCCCATTAACACTACCGTTTTCTTTTCTTTTGCAACTTGTGACAGAAGACTTTCAAATACATTTAAAGAATCTTTCTTCGAAAATGATAGTACTTTATATATTATTCCAAACGGTTGCTTTTCTGACCATGACAACCTTATTTCAATAAACAATGTTTCGAATCTACCTTCAAGCCAGAGTGAAAAGTCATGTCTTCCCTCATAATGTACGTCACTTCTTATTAAAGCGAATAGTCCTTCTCTCTACATAAAAGAGCGACCTTTATAGTCAATCTTATACCCCGGAACAGAAAAATCCATTGCTTTCAGGTTCTCATCATTCAAAAACGTTTCACATAGGTCTACAAACAATGGTTGCGATTTATGACACTCCATTGTCCACAGCAAAGAACATTTAGCCGATCGGAATCCTTGGCAGTTCCAAAAAAGTAACGGATTTCCTTTACGTACATCCCATCTAGTAAGATCTTCAAGTTCAACGTATGAACTATCTTTAGGGTACTTTTTTAATCCAGCTTTAAATCCTGACTGACCAAACGAAACATCTGAAAACATATCATCAATAACTAATCTATTTTCCTCATATAGATAACTTCGAAGACCACACTGCCTATCCATGACAAAAGTAAAACAGTTCAAAATAGGGATGACACCTTTTAATTGACAGTGAACAGATATAAAATTATATAACTGGATATTTCGAACACATATACAGTGTTCGAAATATCCAGTTAAATAATTTTATATCTGTTCATTGTCAATTAAAAGGTTTCACCTCTATTTTGAACTGTTTTACTTTTATTTTCCTCATAATTTTTCAATCGATCATCGGGACCCTGATATGACCTAACCACAAAAAGAAATTAATAAAGAGTACAAGCAGAGACAAAAAAAAGAAAAAAAGTGAAGAGCATAAATGACAAAAAGAAACAAAAAGGTAGGGTATCACAAGCGAAAAATTGTTGAAAGAACAAAGAGTGAGAACATGGCACTGCACAAACTGACATGAGAAAAGCAGCAATTAAGCTGATGATCCTTCACCGATAAGATCTATGCATTTCGTATTTTCCTGATATTCAGACCCTGTTTGACAAAAACCATTCCATCGATTGACCATGCGTTCTTTGAACCAAGTTTGTTTTGAGCCAAATCAAGCAAGTGTTTGTACTTTCTCCTTAAATACTCTGACACAAATATACAAGTTTTTGCTAGTTTCGATTTTGCCATGAACACCGTTTTCGCAGTATCCAGATTACGAAACACAACACAAACGGGAGACACGTTAGAACTATTGGAGACTGGATTGGATGGATTCTGGAGCCGAAGAACGCTCAGGAAGTGCGAATTTGCAATATCCGGTAGTCCCATTTTTCCTCAATAACTGGTTTCACTGACATCTCAACACTGGCTCCTTGTGCTTGCTTTAAACCACGAAAAATAAGCGTATCCATTAACGTTTTCTGGTCCATATCATCAAGTTTTAGTTCAATCACTTCGATTCTGTCTTCCAGAGATGCAATTTCCTTTTTAAGCCCAGATAACATTTTTTCATAACCACTGAACTTTGCCGAGTATTCAACCAAAATTGAATCATGGATTTTACAAACGATGTCTTCTGTGATTGATGATGATAGCCCTGTAGAAGGTACCATGCTCATGTTGTCACGAACCCTTTGTTCAATTTCATTTCTCAAACCGCTTCGCCAATTTTCAAGTTCTTTTTGAGCATTGTCCACAATGCAGGCAAGAGAAGCCCGATCCAAGTTTAACTTGGATCGGATCCAAGTTTAACCCGATCCAAGTTTAACGTGAATATCCGGAAAAGTGGTAACTTCGCTGAATGCATTTGCTATTCCTTTGGTTTTTTTCTTCACAGCTTCATCAAAGTTTTCTTGGTATGGTTCAAGCTGAGATTCTTGAATACCTCAATGCTTGAGGTTAATACCTCATGCTTGCCGTAACAGAAAACAGCGAAGTGTGATCCATTTTTCTTTTGAACAGTATCCACAATTCGAGCCGGCCATTTTGGAGATCCTTTGAATTTTGCAAACGCTATTCCTCTAATTTCGAATCCTCCAGGCATATCGGATAATTAGAAAAATGTTACCTTTTAATTGCCTTTCTTATTTATAGACATGCCAGCCTTCGTTTGTTTCTCATAAAATTTATCCAGAAAAGCATTCAAAGAAGATTTAATTTCTTCGTCACTGAATAATTAGATCCAGTACTTTTACAAAACGTATAACTTTACTCTATTGCGTAACACTGAAATTAACACTGAAATCATCAATATAAAATCAATATAAATCATCAATAAAAATCATGTGTAACACTGAAATAACACTGAAATCACTATTCAAAATATAGTCCTTTTTCAACACTGGTCTTAACTGGACGAAGTCTGAATGAATGTCTTACCCCATTACCATTCACAATTCGTACCGACCAGGGTCTAAAACAAGCGATAACATTACCACTAGGCGAGGCTCATCGAAAACTGAGACGTTAAAACAAGTTTTTCTTTACCTTAGCAACGACAGAGACGTGCAATTAATTATGCGTAATGTAGGGAAGCTTAAAGGTTCGGGAGCTCGTATTGTGTCTGATCTTCCTCTCAAACTTAAAGACATCAGGAACAGCCTTCTTGCTAAGGCTAAAGGTTTGCACGAAGCTGGAAAATGTGAGTCCTCCAGGATCAAACGAAAGGGGGCGGATCCATGGTTAGAACTACATCACCTGAACTCTGAAGAGTGGGTCAAATACGATAATCCATCATGAAGCTTAACAGCTAACAGTGAACTGCAGTCATGATTATAATGACTATTATTTAAAAAGAGTGTTATTCCTTTCCCTTTTTTTATGGCACTTGATATTAACCAAGTGACATATAGCACTCGCCAATTCTGTCGGTCTGTCTGTCTGTCTGCCGGTCCCGGTTTTACTACTTCAGGCACTTCCAGGTAAGCTAGGACGATGAAATTTGGCAGGCGTATCAGGGACGGGACCAGCTTAAATTAAAAATAGTCGTTTTCCCAATTTGACCATCTGGGGGGCCGGTTAATTCGGAAAAATAGAAAAATTGAAGTATTTTTAACCTGCGAACAGTTGATCAGATCTTAATGAAATTAAATAAAAAAAAAACAATTTTTTTAGCTGAAAGTAAGGAGCGACATTAAAACTTAAAACGAACAGAAATTACTCCGTATATGAAATGAGTTGTCCCCTCCGCAATCCCTCGCTCTTTACGCTAAAGCTTTAAATTGTTTTAAAAAGTAGAATTATGGCAGAGTCAAACTTCAGCGTAAAGAGCGAGGGATTGCGGAGGGGACAACTCATTTCATATACGGAGTAATTTCTGTTCCTTTTAATGTCGCTCCTTACTTTCAGCTAAAAAAATTGGTTTTTTTTTATTTAATTTCTGAACGTTTTTGAATTAATACATGTTTGGTTTTGGCTCTCCGCATATAAATTATTAAAATGAAATTTGTATATTAATTCTTTTTTTGGCAAAATGGCTTTCTCTTAGTTTTGATCAGAAAATTTTGAGAAATAAGGGGTGGAGAAGGAGGCCTAGTTGCCCTCCAATTTTTCGGTTACTTAAAAAGGCAACTAGAACTTTTAATTTTTAACGAACGTTTTTATTAGTAAAAAATATACGTAACTTAAGAATTAAATTACGTAACAAACTTTCATAACCTTATATTTTTATTATGTATACGAGGGGGTTTGTACCCTCGTTAATACCTCGTTCTTTACAATAAATCGTAAGTTTTGTCCCAATTCTTTAAGAATGACCCCTGAATCAGAAAGGCCGTAGAATAAATAGTTGAAATTACTAAAAATACTTTAGCATAAAGAGCAAGGTATTTATCTCCTCCTAAATACCTCGCTCTTTATGCTAAAGTATTTTTAGAACCCCTCATATGCGTAATAATCTCTGTTCGTTTTAAGTTTCAATGCTACTTCTTCCTTTCATTTGAAAAAACGTTTTCATGTTTATTTTTCATTGTTTTCTTATAGTAATGCTAGAGAATCCTGCGCCCTTGTCATTGAATTTTTCTTCCCCCATGACAGATTCCTCCAAAGAAAGATCCTCCAACATAGCCCCCTCTCCTCAGCCCCACCCCCAAACAAAATAAAATCCCCCTGAAAACGTCTGTACACTTCCCAATAACCATTACTATATGTAAACAATGGTCAAAGTTTTTAACTTGCAGCCCCTCCCCCAGGGATTGTGGGGGAGTGAGTCATCCCCAAAGACATAGTTATTAAGGTTTTCGACTATGCTGAACAAAATGGCTATCTCAAAATTTTGATCCGTTGACTTTGGGAAAAAATGAGCGTGGGAGGGGGCCTAGATGCCCTCAAATTTTTTGGTCACTTAAAAAGGGCACTAGAACTTTTCATTTCCGTTAGAATGAGCCCTCTTGCGACATTATAGGACCACTTGGTCGATACGATGACCCCTGGGGAAAAGAAAAAAAAAAAAAAAACAAACAAACAAACAAATAAACACGCACCCGTGATTTGTGTTCTGGCAAAAAATACAAAATTCCACATTTTTGTAGACAGGAGCTTGAAACTTCTACATTAGGGTTCTCTGATACGCTGAATCTGATGGTGTCATTTTTGTTAAGATCCTACGACTTTTAGGGGGTGTTTCCTCCTATTTTCCTAAATAAGGCAAATTTTCTCAGGCTCGTAACTTTTGATCGGTAAAACTAAACTTGATGAAACTTATATATTTAAAATCAGCATTAAAATGCGATTCTTTTGATGTAGCTATTGGTATCAAAATTCCATTTTTTAGTTTTGGTTACTATTGAGCCGGGTCGCTCCTTACTACAGTTCGTTACCACGAACTGTTTGATTTGATGTTTGGAAGGATATCGTGTCTCAGAGCTGTTATTTTAAATTCCAACCGGATCTGGTGACATTGGGGGGGATATGGGAGGGGGAAACCTAAAATCTTGGAAAACACTTAGAGTGGAGGGATCAGATGAAACTTGGTGGTAAAAATAAGCACAAGTCCTAGATACATGATTGACATAACCGGAACGGATCCGCTCTCTTTGGGGTGGTGGGGGGGGGCGAAGTAATTCTGAAAAATTAAAAAAATGAGGTATTTTTAACTTACGAACGGGTGATCGGATCTCAATGAAATTTGATATATAGAAGGATATGGTGTCTTAGAGCTCTTATTTGAAATCCCGACCAGATCTGGTGACATTGGGGGGGAAGTTGGGAGGGGGAAACCTAAAACTTGGAAAAAACTTAGAGTGGAGGGATCGGGATGAAACTTGGTGGGAAAAATAAACACAAGTCCCAGATACATGATTGACATAAACGGAACGGATCCGATCTCTTTGGGGTAGTTGGGGGGGGGTTATTTCTGAAAAATTTGAAAAAATGAGGTATTTTTAACTTAAGAACGGTTCGTTTTTTTAGATCATTTGAAATGATAAATCAGCTACAGTTCGGATTTCACATATGTCATTCTACCGATTATGCGGTTCTATTACTAGCCCATAATGTCCATGATATTCTTGACCGTGGAGAGATTCCAGCTTCCATTTTTCTTGACATTATAAGTGTTTGATTCAATACCTCATGATATGCATAAGTTGGATCATTACGATATAAGAGGGCCAGCAAAAATCCCTAATAGCATCTTATGTTAAGGGCCGTTCTCAGCATGTTGATGGAGGAGATGACTTTTTTTAATTTATGTGAACGACCTGAATAATTCAATGATAATTACATTTTAAATAATTAAAATAAATAATAATTATTAATTATTAATAATATTTTTAATTAATAATATTTAAATAGGAATTGATAATTAAAATAATTAAATAATTTTAAATTTAAATAATTTGGTTTAAATTTGCAATATACTGATGACACTGAGTGTGCTTTCGCAGGGAAAGATGTGAGCTGTTTGAAAATTGCATTGGAAGAAGCTTTCAACCATCTTCTATTGGGGCTTGTGTCAAATTTCCTAGCTCTTAACGCTGATAAAATAAAATTTGTGGTTTTCTCGCGATGTAACGCTGCGTTCCTGAGCTTAATTTAATTGAATCAATTAAATTAAGAGTCATTTTAAAACAAAGATTTCACGAGCAGCAGCTATGTGATACCTGGGATTCCTCCTTGACTCAAATCTATCATGGAAGCCTCATATATCCAATCTGCAGATGAAATTGGGGAGAAATAGAGGGATAATGCGAAGACTCAGGTCATCCCTTCCCCTTGAAGCAATGAGATCACTTTATTATGCACTTATTCATCCTCATTTAATGTTTTCATCACTTTAACACATTTAGTTCTCATATTATACCACTTCAGAGACAACAGTACAAAGCTTTGCGGGTCCTTAAGAGCCACTTGCCTTCCCCTAAATTATATCCAGGGATGTCACCATCCATCGTCAACGGCTTTAATATTCTTCCTTTAAGACATTTTTTTGACTGTTGAATCTATCCTCTTCAAACTGAAGTATGACCGTGGTTTGCTTCCCTCGTTTTTTCATTCCTCGAACTTTTTCCTACTTAAAGGTATTGAGCACGGACATCCAACTAAGAATTTAACAAATTGTATCAGCCATGAATAATAAATGAAAGATCGAAATTTTCGCTTCGAAGCTCGGTAATTCGATACTGGAATATTCATACGTCTAAATTGGATACTTCAAAGTCAATTCAAATAACCAAACGAAAACTTAATTTTATGTTGACATAATGAGTTTTGTTTGTGATAAGTGAATTGATGTGACAAGTGAATGGCATTCTCCAGGGCTCTTAGTATCTTTCATTTTTTAAATTATTATTATTTTTTTATGTTTTTTTCGCTGGACGAACCAACGGGTGGTGTTGTTGACCGGGCAATGACGGAAGAATGTGTTTAATTACACTTTTATGAATTGCATATAGTGAAGTATGGGTATTGTATTATTTAACCATTTTTCCATCCAGAAGTGTTTTACATACCGGGCATTACGAGTTTATCTTCCTAGTTGGGCTCTGAACCTTTTGTGGTTTATTTTATTATTAAAAACAAGAACTCAACACCTTGAATAACAAGTTTTGTTGCTTTTAGGAAAAAAAATATTTTATTTTTTAAACATTCTATTTATTTATCAATAACAAAATCAAACGCTTCTATTCTGTTGCAACTTTGAATCAGTTTGTCCCAGCAATTTTGTTGACTCTGTCAGTTCAGTGCTTGCACTTTGTTCTGAAAATAAATCCGGTGGCTCTGTGGGACATTTCAGCCTATACATCACGATGTAGATTAGTGTCGTCACAATCTAAAATTAGAACAAAAATTCGTTATTAATAGTTATTCAGGTCAGTTTTAACTCTTAAAAAAACAGTGCGGCTTTTAATTCCGAATTTTTTTGAAGCAATTTTGTTTAGCAATCTGTGGTAGCAACTTAATCAAGTCGCACTTAATTCGTAAATTTATGAATTAAGTTACGAAAGCAAAAATTTAATTCGTAAACTTAAATTTAATTCGTAAACTTAATTCTTAAAAAAAGCAGTACAGCTTTTAATTTTCAATTTTGTTAAGCAATCTGTGGTAGCAACTTAATCAAGTCGCACTTAATTCGTGAATTTATGAATTAAGTTACGAAAGCAATTTAATTCATAAATTTAATTCGTAAACTTAAATTTAATTCGTAAACTTAATTCTTAAAAAAAGCAGTACAGCTTTTAATTTTCAATTTTGTTTAGCAATCTGCGGTAGCAACTTAATCAAGTCGCACTTAATTTGTAAATTTATGAATTAAGTTACGAAAGCAATTTAATTCATAAATTTAATTCGTAAACTTAATTCGTAAACTTAAATTTAATTTGTAAACTTAATTCTTAAAAAAAGCAGTACAGCTTTTAATTTTCAATTTTGTTAAGCAATCTGTGGTAGCAACTTAATCAAGTCGCACTTAATTCTTAAATTTCTTTAAATTTTTTTTTAAAGAGAAGCTCTGATAACAGTATATTCATCAGAAAAATCAACATTTTATGGGGATAATTTAAGTTTTTTTATTGAAAAACGTAAGAAAAATTTTCAGGATAAATTTGTGGTGTTTTCAGCAGGGATTTAATCCCTACCGACAAGTCCCTCATACCAAACTTCATGTTTAACGTGGGTTGGTCCGTTTTTATTAATTTTCAAAACAAGCTTGTAAATTTTTGTTTAGCCTGGGCTGCGATTCGGTCTTTACATTTATTTTATGTACTACCAATACTTTTCCCTGATCCTTTGATTCTGTTCCATCTGCGATATATCCTTTTTTTATCACTATTTTAAAACATCGACTCCTATAGACCAGAGCTCATTTTGGTGAACATTGCATTTTACTTTAATCCAATCTTTTTTGACGCTTAAAAAGGAAAGTAGAACTTTAAAGTTCCAACTTAAGAAAGGTCCTCACAAACGCTTTAGGACGATCTAAAGTTGTAGATTAGTGTCATGACGACCTAAAACAAAAACGAAAATTTTTCATTAATCCAATCCAATTAATCCAATCACTATTGACTCTTAAAACGGAAGGTAGAACTTTAAAGTATCAACTGAAAAAACGTCCTCCCAAACGCTCCTACTAAATGAAGTGGATTGGGGAAAAATAATACGTGGAAGCAAAATGACTTTTAAAATGTTTTCTCTCATGTAATCTTGAAAAGTAAAAAGGGGTGCCTCGAAAATTCAACAGAGGTATATTTCAGTATAGCAAAATTCCAATCAAGCAAAATTAGGAAACAACCTGTTCAAAGAAAATTCGAGGAAAATTTAACCCATACACAATTCAACGTAACAAAATTCAAGTCATGAAAAATTCAACGTGTCACTGTTAGTTGAAACAACTCGTCATGACGATAAGCCACCATGAAAATTTGATGGATACATGGCTAGGTGAAGGGAGGATATTGGAAGACAACGAATTGTAGGGGTAGTAATGATACTGAAGTCAATCTATGACACCATAAAACAGATAATCCATAGTGCTGAGGACAGTGGTGGTCTGGCTTACTGTGAGGTCAAAATGACAGTAACTAACGGTAATATCGTCAGCAACAGTATTACCAATAGTAACGTCAATGATGATGGGACGAGGACAACGGCAATAAAAAAGGTCTTTGTGGTTATTTCCAAAACTATCACCATCATTTTATCAGCTTTTTTTGCTCTATATCATCTTGAACAATTCTGATGTTGTCGTTAAGATCATGATCATCACTGCTGACTGGTGCCATAATATATACCCTCGCAAAGAAAAATCCTTTACCAACAACTCTACCCGTTTCTTGAGCCGTATCCATCATGACCGAAATGTATACTTTGCATGGGCTTGTGACATCTTGTCCCAGTGAAAGATCAATAGAAAATCAATAGAAAAACCCATGGGTGAAAAATCACTTATTACACAAGGTAGAAGTGGGGCATAGAGAAAAGGAAACAAAATTAATTTGCTGATATATTCAATGACAAAATAATGATCTATTTCATTACAGGCAAAAAGTGGGTCCACTTGGCAAGGATTTTCACCGAGCGGCTTGAAATTCATAAGGCAATGAGATCTGAGCATTACGATTTTTATCATGACAAGTGACGATCTAAGAGCCACGTGATAAACTAACCACTTAAAATCAAATTTAAATGATTTCGCAATTCAGCATATCTTATATTTTTGGAGGGTTTGATTTTGAAGTGGAGAAAAAAGGAAAAAAGTACTTGTCTGTTATAGCGCCTACCACTCATGTTGTTCATCCAGCCTCACTATGAAGCCAGTTTCTTTTGGTAGTTTCTTTCAGCTTAACGCGAGCCAAGACAAAAACAAGCGGCAGATAAGATGGAAAACATATAATTTGAGCTACATATTTGAACATTAGAAGGGGATGTTGGTAAAGTATTTGGACAGTATGAAGTTAGAAAACAACATTTTGCATTCAGAACCGCAATACCTTACCCCCAGCCCCCCTAATGTGCAAAGATTCTCTGGTTTCGAAAATGATTATAATAAAGACACACTCGTTCGGATTGTCCGAGGCCTGGGATGTACCGAATTTCTCTTATAAGTTCTGAAAGGTCAAGGTCTCCGATTAGGTACTAAATACCCTTCATTGCTAACAATTATAAGCTGAATGATAAAATTCTGTTTGATCCATCCCAGAAATCTCAATTAAATTTAAAAAAGCAAATATTAAAAATTGTTTGCTAAAATTTTTATTATTCACCATTGATGATCGAAAATTAAATTATTTGATCTTCTTATTCGTGTGTTTTGTTTTTGTGTCCCTGTGTCTGGAATGGCCTCCCACACCCCTCCTACCCGATATTTAATTATTTACTTATCCTTGTACTTGTACTTCTTTTTATGAGTTTTTTTTCTATTTTGTTTGTCTTTTGCCGAGTTAAATTTTGGAATCATCATTAAGATGAGATGTTGATGTTTTTTTCTATGTTTTTGCACTGCCCTAGCCTTACGAGCTCTGCTCTCTGTTGGGGCATAATATTGTTTTTGTATTTTTCAAGTTGAATAAAGAAAAAGTTGAAAGTTGAACTCGGAATAGTATCATAAAAATAAAACTAACTAAATTTTAAACAATACCCATTATAGCAAGTATTGTTCTATTTTTTCTGACAGCTTAAAGGCTTTTATAGCTCGGTATAGCTTAAACTAAATATGTCAGTGTATTTATAAATTCCATTCATATGAGTGTATTAGTTCATCAGTATAATTTTTTTTCATAGTAAAAGACTCTTTTAGTTTCGTTTTGTTTACTGCTCTCATTATTTACTGGAGGATATAATTTTTTATGATAGTAAATTGGAGAGATATTTCTGGGTCTTCAATACATTTTACCATAATGTCACTAACCATAGAGCCAATAGCAAGAAATGATTTGGATCATTTAACTTTAGGATCCTATATCTCAAAAATTACTTTTCTTATATCATCAACCTGACGTATTATAGTAACAATGTTTTATCAATTCAAAATTATTCGCCACAACAGTGTCAATTATGCATGTCGTTCATCATTTCTAGGTTAACATTTGTCTACTTTTAAGCATTGGGGTCACCCAACCGTTGAAGGTCAAGTCCTGAAATTATGCAAAAAAGCTACTAAATTTGATGTGCATCAAAGCCCATAGGGATTGTTTTCTTTATTGTTTAACTTTTTTTGAATATGCAGAAAAGGGTGATTTTTCAATTCTCAGGGAAATTTCCTATCTCTAACCTAAATCGATGTCTAAACTGTTAATTATGCACCTAAATGTTAGATGGCAGAGTTGGTTTAATAGAAAAAACGAGAATCCAGAATTGATTGGGAGTCGAAACGATTTGGAGTTTAGCCAAATTGTGTACTCACGATGGAAACAGAGTATCCAACAGATATCAAGTGCTGGAAAAACAAAGGACACATCCAGGGGCCAAAGCTGAAGATCAAAGTCCTGACATTTCACTCAATTTTACTAAATTTGACAGGGTAGGGAGGAAGTGTTTTAGTTTCTTTTAGTTTTCAATGAAAATTCAGAAAAAGATATATTTTTCAAAGATATATTTTTTCAAATAGAAAAAACGAGAATCCAGAATTGATTAGGAGTCGAAACGATTTGGAGTTTAGCCAAATTGTGTACTCACGATGGAAACAGAGTATCCAACAGATATCAAGTGCTGGAAAAACAAAGGACACATCCAGGGGCCAAAGCTGAAGATCAAAGTCCTGACATTTCACTCAATTTTACTAAATTTGACAGGGTAGGGAGGAAGTGTTTTAGTTTCTTTTAGTTTTCAATGAAAATTCAGAAAAAGATATATTTTTCAAATTTCAAGGGAAAATTTTCTATCTCTAACCTACATTGATATCTTAAATCAGTAATCATACGCTCATGTTTTAGATAACAAAGTTGTCTTTTTCATAAAAAAAAAATTTGAGTCCGTAATGTGCAAATCTGAATAATTTGGCGTTTTAGCCAATTAGTTTACTCACTGTTATAATATGGCATCCAACACAGAACCAAATTGCTTTTATGAAGCCAACACTGTCTAACAAATATCCAGCGACAGAAGGACAAAAAAAAATCCAAGCATAAAAGCTGAAGATCAAAGTCCTGACATTGCACTAAACGATACTAAATTTTATAGGCTAGGGAAGGAGTTTTTTTTAGTATTGAATGAAAATGTAGAAAAAAATATTTTTGAAATTTCAGGGAAAATTTCCTATCTTAAACCAAAATTTATATCCTAAGTCAGTAATTATGCACAAACATGTTAGATAACAGATTAATAAAATCAATAAGAGTCCGTAATTTCCAAACCTGAATAAATTGGCATTTAGCCAATTTTCACACTCACCGTTACAGTGTGGCATCCAGCGCAGAACCAAGTTGCTTTCCTGAAACCAACATGGTCGTACAAATAACCAGCAATAGAAGGACCAAGAAAACATCCAAGCGCAAAAGCTGAAGACCAAAGTCCTGATATTACACCAAACGTAACTAAGTTTGATGGGTATCCTTCTCTCCTGCAAAATAGTTTAGCTTAATCCTCTGAAGGATTTACCCTTCAGTTTATAAATTTATAATGTTTTACAGTTTACTGTGCTGCACCAACGCAAAATTAACAAGAATAGTAGGAACCATTAAAGTAGTGAAGAGGGTACTTTAGGCTTTTCTAGATCTTGAGTTTTGATTTTGAACGTCATTCATATTAATATGACAAATACTATTTCTAAGAAATTAGACTCTTTAAAAGGATAACAATCGCGAACTTTAAAGCAGTTGAACTTCAGATGATTTTGGTAAAATAGAACAGAAGAACACCTAGATTTAAAATAACTTTTTTAAAATTTAGCAGATTTAAAATCTGCATCAACGCAAAATTAACAAAAATAGTAGGAACCATTAGAGTAGTGAAGAGGGTACTTAAGGCTTTTCTAGATTTTGAGTTTTAATTTTGAACATCATTTATATTAATATGACAACTAATGTTTCTAAGAAATCAGACTTCGAAAGGATAACAATTGCAAACTTTAAAGCAGTTGAACTTCAGATGATTTTGGTAAAATAGAACAGAAGAACCCCTAGACATAAAATAACTTCTTCAAAAATAAATTTCTTATGGATGAGAACACTGGGTAGGATAATAAAACAAATTCCCATTTAAGATTTTAATCAGACCTTTTTGGAACACAATTCCATTGCACTACCATTAAAGAGCTGCATGATCTTACCAGGAAGAATAAACGTAGAAAAACGGGAAATAATAATAAAAAATAGGCTTTACTAAATGTCGCTAGCCTGTATGGTTTTATGAAAGAATACGAATATAAAATGATGGATGTTTTGGTCTTACATTGAACAGATAGCCCTAATCAAAATAAAGAGAAAGTATGAGAAGGAGACAATAAACCCTCAACAGACTTAAAATTCTCCATAGGCAGTGGTGTCTTTTTTTCTGTTTTTTTTTTTGGGAGGGGGGCGGTAAGGGTAAACTAGTCCCTCCAATAGTTTTAGAAAAAAGGAATTATATAGCCCATGCCCATTAATTCTCCATATGTAGACCCCTCTCCCCCCAGTAAAAATGCTGGAGCTACCCCTGACCGTAAGGAAAATCATACTAAAAAAAAAATCAACATTATTTTAGTTTTTTTTTTATAAAAAAGAAACGCTTTTCGATTTTTCTTTAAGGTTATTATTTTTCTTATATTTTGGATTTGATGAAACCACAGATTTCCATGCAATTTATGTCATTTAAGGTTTTTTTTTTCATTTTTAAGATCCAGCTTACAACACTGCTCAATTAGTGATGAAATTAGAGTTGAGGTTTTTTTCGGAAATTGATTTAATACGATAATCTATTTCAAGGAGTCTCATAGAAACGTCTCTCCTAACAATGGAAATGCTAAAGGTTTTTTTTGATCATATGATATGCATTAGTGATCTAGTTTTATTGGTTGACATGACAGCTAATTTTTGGTAGCTTTTTTATTACTAATGATAGAGAACTAGGTAGAGAGCTACATCTCTGAAAATTAGAGACGCAGCCTAACCCATTGCACCTGAGATTTCGTAAGAAAAGTGATTTCTAAAAAGAAAAAGAAATATTTTCTGAAATTTACTGAAAAGGTATTAAAGATTTTTTTTTTATCAAATCTCAATTTTTTTTTTTTTTTTTTTTTTTTTTTTACCAGGGACTATATTTCGTCATAAACATTTCAGATGATGGTTGAGCAGCCTAAGACCTTTCATCAAATACGTATTTTATTAGAGGACTGAAGAAGAATTCTTAGAAAATAAACAGAAACTTATCGGGGATCAATGAAAAGATATACAGGATATCTATTAAATTTGAAGTAGTTATTTTACCACATAGATGTCAGCGGAAATTATAAAAGTAGCCAAATGCCTTTTATCAGGAAAATGTTATCTAGAAAGTGGGAAAACGATATATTTTTTGAATAAAGCTAGATAGTTATTGAAAATGTTAAGCCAGTTGTAGAAGAAAACCAGAAATCTTACGGAAGCACATTCATCAATAACGTTTAACAGAAAATCATATAAAAAGTCTGATGATTTTCGGCAGTGTAATATTTTTTGAGAATTATGAAAAAAAACTCTTTCTGAAGAAAGTTTAATCGATATTCAAGGTTTTCTATTAAATCTGCAGTTTTTCTTATCAAAGAATATTTCATCAGAAACATTTTGGAGAAAATCAGAATAGCCATACATTTTATCCAGTAAGTATTTTCTGAGGAACTTGCGCAAGATTTATTTTCAGAAAACAAAGCTTATCAGAGATCTCTTGATAGAAATGGAAGATCATTTATTAAATCTGAGGCAGTTTTTTCATCAGAGATATTTCACAGAAAATCAAAAAATTGTTTTTTTTATATCTGAAAGATAAATTGAGATCTGATCTTACTTTTGAAAGTTGCAACTTTTTATGAAATTTCAAAAAATTTAGTCCGGAAAGCAGCTGTTTTCTATAAATCTAAAGAAAATATTACAGATTACGCCCCACGAGCTTTTTTACATAGTTCTTCCTGAATTTGAAAATTAGCCTTCTGTTCCATGGGGGATTCAATTCCCGCCAATATCAGGATATATTTTCTCTTCAAGTAACAAGATAAGGAACGACTCAGGCTAAAAGTAAGTATGCCTACACAACTTAACTTTCCCATTCAATGGAGTAAGTGGTTTATTTACTAGATTACCACTAACTTAGTTGTGTTAGTACCAAAGCGGAAAAAAATTATCATTTGTCTGAATCCCATTCTTTTCCTGCCTAGTTTTGAGTTTTCCTTTCCATTATAACCTAACCGTCACTTTTTTTCCTTTTTTGCTTTTATTATGCAACCTTTTTTACGTTGACTTACCTAGTAATCACTTACCTAGTTCTTCATTTCATATATTCAAACGTGTTGATGGTAACGATAACATTTAAAACCTACATTCTTCTTGGATTCACAAGAAAATCGGAATATTAAGATTGCTACCAGTAAAACAAGATCATTCCATAAGAAAATATTGAAATAAAAAGAAAGCTCACAATGCGATTTTCAATCCAGAAAGAAATCCAGCAACAAGTAATGCACCCGATCCTATTCCAATCGAAACCAGACTGAGACACGATAGCCATAATAGCCTAAAAAAGAAAGTAAAATAGATATATTTTGGCAAGTTAAGTGATTGATCGAGAAACTGTTAAAACTTTTCCGGGAGGGAAGGGGAATTTAAAAATGACTTTTAGTCAAAAAAGCGTATTTTTTTTTTATAAAAATTAAAAATGTTTCCGCTTGTCACATAGTCGTCGTTTTTTGAGAGAGAAAAAAGGGCAAACCCCGTCCCCCTCATGTAAGTGTTCTTGGCTACACATAAACGTGTTCATTTCATGTTTAACAAAAATGAACCTCAACCTTCAACATCATTAATAGACAATGATTTCTAGTTTGTATTAAAATTGGGATCACCTGAATTTCTCATCTAAAAGTTGCCCTCCGGTTACTTTCGGTTCTTAAATTTGCGCTAGAAAGTCAATGACTTCCACCTTCCCCAAGAGAGAAAATGAGACAAATCCAACTGTTCCCACTTTGAACGAACCTTCAAGGAAATTTTAATAAAGTTTAATTTTCTAAATATTTTTTGGCCAGTAATAAGATTTTATCTTAGACACGAGCTCACACACTGACACAAACTCACATGTGCTAACTCATACTCATAATCATAGTTAGTCACTAGTGTGCAAAAACACACACAGGCAAGGACTAAAACTAACGATTGCACACGAATTACCACGCACACACACTAACGGAAAGTTACTTTATCATTGCACTAGTTTGTTAGTGACTGATTGGCGAGGAGTATATCTTACCTAATTTTGCTTCCTTCCCCTTACGAACCCACAAATTTTATAACTTAAAGACCTATCCCCAAGGGCTGTATGGGGTCTTGTTATCTTCAAAGGAATAGTTCTTTGACCTTTTTCCTGCATTTCTTATATGAAGATAACAGTAAAAAAAGTTAGTCAAAATAATATTTGTAAGATCAAAAGATGCAAAAAAACAAGCTTAATTTACATTCAATAACCAAAAGGTACTTCATTATTGCAGTAGTTTGTCAGTGACTGATTGACGAGGACCATATCTTACCCAATTTTGCTTTCTTCTCCTTACGAACCCACAAATTTATAACTTAAAGACCTATCCCCAAGGGCTATGAGGGGTCTTGTTATCTCCAAAGGAATAGTTCTTCGACCCTTTTCCTTCATTTTTTTCTGAAGATAACAGTAAAAAAAAGTTAGTCAAAATCATATCTCTAATATCAAAAGATGCAAGAAAAACCAAGCTTAATTTCAATTCCAAAGCCTCTGATTTTCATGTTCATTAGATTTACGTGATATTTCCGAAATACACACAGAACACACACAGAAAATTACACGTGCACCCAATACACAGATAGAGTAACGCAACTATAACTTATTGATGAAAATTAAGTTGATTTGTTACTGATTAAATAAAAAAACAAGGTTTTCTTAAACAAAAGTAAAGAGCAAAGCTATGTCTTGAGCAGAGCAAAAAAAAATACCAGAAATTATAATGAACAATGAATTAAAAGTTAAAGAAACAGATATTAGACTCAATGAAAAAAATGTAACCAATGAAAAATGAAACTTAAAGTGTACCGAAAGTAAAACTGGTATTCAGCCCAGCTCCGAACCAACAGAAATTACTAGATATATGAACAGGGAACTTGTCTCCCTTCAACCCCTATTATAGTAAAAAAAAAAAAAAAAAAAAAAAACAGATATTAAAGACAGATTTTAAATTTAAAAGGAACAGATATTAGACTTAATAAAAAACAAAAACAAATCAAAACGAACTTATAATCTACTAATAATAAAACTGATATTCAACTGAAACTCAAAACGAACAGAAATTATTATTTATATGATCTGGGAAGTCATCCCACTTGTACTCCAATCATAGCGCGATGAATATCAATATTATCCTTCATATTCCGTATTATTATATGCATATCTTTGATAATATCCATGTTATTCAAAGAATAATCCATATTATTCTTTGAAGTGAAGCTTTGCAGTGACAAATCTATTCGGCTCTCTTATGAATTTCAAAGCAATATGTTTAGAATGAAGAAGCAATTAACGGATTTTCAGCGCAAAATTAAAAATCTGAATCTATGTAAAAAGTAAATTTCTGAATGTTTACTTTTTTGAAATTGGCTAGTGAGCAAAGAATAAATGAACAAAATCTTTCAGTATTTTTTTTTCTAAGTTTATATTTTGGAATGCTTTTACCCCAAGAAGCATTTAAACACTTCTTTTGTCACTGTATTGTCACGGACATCAAATAAACTCAGAAAAATCTAAATTAATTCCTCATCAGTCCAAGTAAAGCTATATTGTCCTTTAATAGTCACTATAACCAAATTGCCCTCAACTATATATATAGGCAACAAATTACCCATAAGCCCTCAACAATTTTTCACTTCAATACTCTCAGCCTTGGTATTAATCACTAAAAAAGCAGTAATTTTAGTGGTAGTAGTAGTAGTAGTAGCAAAGCAAATATTGCCTTTTCGGTCAGGCCATCGCCCCCCCCCCTACAATTCCCTAAAAATTCCAAAATAATGCGCTCAGTCATTTATGATTTTCACCTTTTTGACAACCCATATGTACATAACACGTTTTGGATTTCAACACTCCCTTGGGATTGAAAACACAAGTTGTTTGACCGGAAGCTATTCTAATTAGAAATTATGGCCATTTGAAGCTTTGCGACAATCAAATTTGGGTTTGTTGATTTTGCTGCAACTTGTAAGAGGAAAAACGATTTCTTTTCTGCACAAAGGTCATTTTAGTTTGGCAACACAAAATGAGTTTAGCCTCATTTCATTAAAATGATTTAAATGATTTACTTTAAAATGATTTATTTTAATTAATGAATTTATTTTAATTAATTAATGAATGATTTATTCATTAAAATTTTTATTATTTTAATTATAATTTATAAAAATTTTTAAAATATAAATAAAATAAATTTTTTAAAATATAATTTTAATTATAATTTATAAAATTTATAAAATTTTTATTATTTTAATTATAATTTAATAAAATTTTTATTATTTTAATTAATGATTTATTTTAATTAATGATTTATTTTAATTAATGAAATGATTTCATTAAAATGATTTACAAACTATAAGTACCACCACTTAAACTTTTAGAAGAAGTATTTGAGGTTCTCCCGTTGAAGTTTGCTATAAAAATAGATCCAATAAATAATAAAAAAAAAATAAAATCAAATACTTCCCCCCCCCACATAAACAATACTCTATGGCCACGAATTCCGGGATAAAGAAAAACAGGCAAAACACAAAAAAGAGGTAAAAGCAAAACAAGGGAAAAATAAAACACATCCATAAAGTAAAAAAAAAAAACGCCAATCATCTACCAGTGCCTTGTGTGCCCTGCCTAATAAACGAAATAGCATACAATTCTTCTTTTCAAGCTTTAGGTTAATTTTTTTGTACCAATATAATGTGTAATATGACTTATTTGGTGTACTTTATTCAATTTTAGCTCCAGCTTTGTACCAGATAACTATATTATTTTTGGACAGGATAAGATAAGATAATATTTATTTGTAAAAGACTATCACAAGCTCTATAGAGCCGAATTCGCTTTATATGTCACTAAAAGCTAAGAAAAAGTAAAAAAGTCAAACACTTCAAATTAAAAGGAATTAAAAAAGCAAAATCATTAAAGATAAAGGGCAAATCAGTAAACTTAACAATTAAATTACAAAAACATTGCAGTAAATAAAAAAAAGAATAAAAACGGCAATAGAGGAAAAGGGGAATTTGGCAATTACATAATCACGAATTATTATTAAGGTGTTCCAGAATAAAGGGTATAAAACTTTTGCGAAACCTTTCTATAACAGCATGGATTTAATTCCATGCTGATAATAATAATTCAATTAAGTCATGCAATCAATATTCAATTAAATAATTCAATCGTGCTAATAATTCAATTAAGGTGGTAATTACCTTTCTTTTAAGGTGGTAATGTGCGCAGCTTTAAGGAGGAAGGAGTATGAAATTTTGCCTTCTTTGTAAATGATCCTGAGCGAACACTTTTGGACCGACTCGATTTTGTCACTAAGTTCATTTGAAAGTTGCGAATGCCAGACCGGACATGCATATTCCAAAAACGGCCTGATAAAGGATAAGTTAACACGGAGGGAATGTATCTTAGGGCAATTAAATTTGTTTAGTAGCTTAAAAATGGATAGTGAAACATTTGCTCGTTTAACAATGTTAAACAAGCAAATGTGTTGATGTTTTTTATATTCTGTAAGGTTGTTAGGAAGATTTCAAAGATTCTTAGTGAGTTATTAATTACAATAAAATATAAAATATTTTGAAAATTCTATAAGTTATATATAAAAGCAAATATTTAAAGAATTTTACCATAATCTTGTCCGTCTGAACGTAGCATCAGATGCTACAGAGGAGAATACAGTTAGTAATCTCAATAGAGACGCTTATCTTACTCAGTATTTTCAAAATAAAACCATGAAATATTGATATTAGAAACTTACGATATTCTCTTTAAAAAAAAAAAATATTGTGTTCGACAGAAGGACTGTACTAAAATCAAAATGGAATACAGTTCATTTGCATCGAATATATTTATAAGATTAAAATAAATATACATAATTTGTGGTATAGAAACATGAAATATTTCAAAGTTCTTACCGAGTCGAGACGGTGAAGTGAACCCATAGAATTAAACAGCTCTGATTATACGATAAATATATGATAAATACATAAAGGTATGTAAATATACAAATATATAATATATATATATATATATATATATATATATATATATATATGTAAATGTAAATAGATATAAATATGTATAATATAATATAATATATATAAATATGTATATAAATATATAATAATATATAATATATAAATATATAGAAAAAAAATGATAAAGATAAATTTACTTAAAAAACTCACGTTGGGATTGGAATAATCGATAAAGGTCCGAGAAAAATAAATCCAACAAGCATGAAAGAGCTACCAGCCATTGTGACTATCTCAGGCGTATCTAATCGATCGCAAACACGCCCCCATATCGGTGCAAAAACAGCATACGTGCCACCTTCAATCATAAAAACGCTTCCAATTTGAGCATGACTTAGATTGAACTAAAATGAGGAATAAAGAGATAAATCCTCAATTCTTAGATCCTAATTCCAATTTTCTGTAATATTCTAATGTTTGCAGTGATTTTAGATAAAACCCCTAAACCAGGTCCTATATTCGGAACTTTCTTTTCAGGACGGCATTCTTTACATTAATAAAATTCACCCTCAACCTAAGGGAATTTAAATTTGTGAAAGGGCTAGAGGCAAACTTTCCGGATTTGGAATCAGCACATATTTTTTTGTCGTGTAGAGAAAGAATCATTTGTATAGAAATTTGCTTGAGGTCAAACTACATTCTTACTGGACTAGGATAAAGACATCCACTTCCAGATTTGTGAGAATTCTGTCAATGAGTTTTCTTTGGTAAAGAAAAGCAAAGTCCTTAGCAAATTTGTAGAGAAATGGAGCCTCAAAAAAAAATATTTGTTAAACAAGCTGTAAATAAGTATATTAAGATAAGGTTACTGCTGCTATTATAAACTTACAGCAGGACCAAGTTGGCTGATTAAAAGCATAGATGTTCCAGGTCATCCACTCTAACCTGTTCAAACTTTCACTCTTCAGTCCCTTCAATGAAGTTTCAACCTTCTTCCAATCCTTTTCTTATGGGTTTTTTCTACCTCATTCAAGGACGACCCGGTTTTGTTTTGTCCAAGATGGATGGCCAAAAAACAAAATTTTTGCAGCCCACTCGTCCATTAAACGTGGCCTAGACAATTTAACCACTCCTTCATTATAGCCCTAAAAAGTGGGAACGAACCGCACTTCTTTTACAGCTTGTTTTTGCATAAACGGTGAATCAAACGAGTACATGACACTATGCTTAGACAAATGTTCGGTTATACACCAAACCTCTCTTTTACAGGTTCACTACCAACAATGATTTTCTGTTGATTCACTCTTTGTGATTTAGTGATTAGTGTTTCACAACCACAAAATTCACTGCCTATACTTTCTCGATAGCCCTTAATCTTTATGCGAAGTACTTATGCTCCCAGCACTCCCTGCGTATATGGTTTTGCTCCCTCTAATGGGATACAATACCGGTTGCAATTTAGAATGCATATACTCTGGTAACCTTCAAGGCCGCAGCCAAAAAATTTTTTCTTGTAAAAGAATATAATTTATTATTAGCCTATGTGTTTTACGTAAGTAGAATGTTTGTTGTAGATGTGTGTATTTAGTATTATAACCAAGTAGAATAATGTCAATAATTTTTTTTTTTTAGAATATCTAGAATAAAGGATTCCCACATGCTGCCAACAAGCCTTTAGGGGTTTTCATGGCAGATGCGGCAAAAATATTATGTGTTTTGTTTTTTGGTCAAATAAAATTCTCTCTCTCTCTCTCTCTCTCTCTCTCTCTCTCTCTCTCTCTCTCTCTCTCTCTCTCTCTCTCTCTCTCTCTCTCTCTCTCTTTTTAAGTTTCTTTTCAATAAACATACCAAGAAAAGGAATTTTTCCAAGGGGGAAGGAACAAAGAATTTAGAAGGAAAATCGAGGAGATTTGTCCCCCTTCCCTATTGGCACCCCTGGATTCTTGCTTGGCTTTCCGAAATGGTATCCCTGTTAGCATTACAACTAGGATTGAGAGGTGGATACCAAGTCATTGCCCTTTTTTTTTACTGACCATAGTCCAATCCAATGCTGCCATACAGACCAGTTTTTTTCCATCGTGCTCGTCACCCTTTTTATTTACTTTCATTATTGGTTACATAGCTTTTATTGTTGACTTTTGAGGCCACAGACGTTTGAATCCATCTTTCTATCCCCCCCCCCCCCCAAAAAAAAAAATCGTGAAAACTGTCTCAATAGGTAAAAGTCATATTGATGACCTTGAAGAAAACATGCAGGTGAAAAAGTGACTGTAGCACTTGAAAATTATTATTATGCCCGTGTTTTTAGCCGATCTGCCTAGTTACTTTTCTTTACTGGCTGTCTAGAATCCCAACTTTATACTACTACTAATAATAATAACTCACTGCAGCACCAAGCCACCTGAGGCCAACACAGCTATGCACCTCCTCCTCCAACCTAATCTATTCAAAGCCACCCTCTTTACGCCCTCCCAGGAAGTTCCCATTTCCTTTAAATCTTTCTTTATGACATCCTCCCAACCCAGACAAGGAAGGCCTGATGACCAAGGACGACTTTATACGAGTTGTTTATTAAATTTAATATTCGCATAAGATATTAGATTACTTACCTGTCTCAAATGCGGCTCAAGAGTGGCCGCAATAAAACCAGTTGAAATAGCAGACACTACAATTGTGCATGCTGCCAACAAAATTCCAGGAACTCTCAGAACTTGTAAAACCAAAACTAAAATAATAAATTACTTTTAAATTGTTTTTTGGAGTAGAGGGTTAGAGAGAGAGGTTGAGAGAGAGAGAGAGGAAGAGAGAGTGAAAGAGAGCGAGAGATAGAGAGGGGGGAGAGGGAGAGAGAGAGAGGGAGAGAGAGAGAGAGAGGGAGATAGAGAGAGAGGGGAGAGAAAGAGGAATATAATTGGAATAAAATAGATGAATAGTAATTTAGTAAACAAGGTGCAAAGTAGAAAGTAGAATACTCAAAATGCTAAATAATGATTATTTGCTTCGAAAATGCTGGAACGTGAAGAAAATTTCAGAAACATCACCAGATCTTCCTTTTCTGATCACCAGAAAGATCACCTACCAGAGGGTCAGTCCTTATTATGGAGCTGCCTGCAACAACACAGTAAGCTGCCGCATCATTAAGTGACTCTATGTTGATGCTGTTCGGAAACAAAATGTCTTTGAAGGTGTACCGCATCAAATTGGGAGCGTAGAATCACCAAAAGTTAGAGATCTTTAACAAAAGAGCCATTTATAATCCATGAGTATGGTAAAGAAGTAAAGGTAAAGGATACGGCATTAGACTTTACAGTCCGTACCGGCGGTGCTGATCTCCGTTTCTTGGCCCTTAAGCCAGGAAGTGCAATGGGGGGCTGGGGGCCAACCAACCTGTGCTTTCGCACACCCTTCCTGTTTACCTTCCCCAGATTTCTCACCCATTCGGCCAGGACGGCTCGAATGGTATACATAAGTATGGGCTAACAATTGAGCTCATGGATTTAAATGTTTGGGATTATTCGTATACTTTACGTTATGTCATGTATGGCCTGTAGTTATACAATCAACAAAGAAGCCATTCCTCACAAATGGTGAATCAGAAGCTTATTTATGATCAGTAACACTATATTTGAAACATAGCGTGTTATTCTTATAGTCGGAGGTGAGGTGACCAGTCCTGCGGCAGTTAAAGCAGCGGAATGGTAAAATAAAAAGTCTTCAACCAATTTTCGCTAAATTTCTAAGGAATGTTTATTGGTCGATACGCGTCGGGAAATATAATTTGAATGAGCGTGACTTACTACACTGAATCATCTTAGTACTACAGGAATTAGTAGTTTCAGTGAGTGTGCGTCAAGGTCATCTGATACTCGCGGTCATCAGATCGCGGCAACAAACGCTGGCTCTTACAGTGAAACATCGGGGAATGGCTCAGAGCGCTATACACTCACCACTATCTGGTCCGCAGTTTGTTGAGGTAGCTAGCACACATACTGCGGATGAAAGATGACAGATGACCAAAGATTGACCTTGTCGGCCAACCATCTAGGGTTAGATGAAAAGCAGGTCGTCTCCAAATAGGATTGGAAGATATCGCATGGAAAAATTTAAGGCAAACGGGAACTTCTTGAGATGGTGTAAAGAGGGAGGTTTTGATGGAGGCGGAGCTCTGGTGGCCTCAGGCAGCTTGGTGCTACAGTGAGTTGTTAGTAATAGTAATAGTAATTTGGTGACATCACCGTCAGGGCATGGACACTCAGATATTAAAAGTCCATTTGTGTGTGTGTGAGGGAATAGGAAGGTGTTGTGTGCGTAACGTGACCAGGTTGTTACGTGTCGTGGAAGTAAATTGTAAAGTGACTTGCGTTTAAGGCAAAAGCACCTTATTTTTCTTTTTCTATTTTTCAGTCCATATGAACTGCTTCATCAGACTCTTCATATGGACTGAATATCACCTAATTTTGGGATTGAAATTATAGCTGTCAATTAATTAATTGGGATCGAAATTATAGCTGTCAATTAATTGACAAGGATTTCCGAGCAATGCCAGCAGTTTTGGATTTTAAATATTCATAAAAAGAAATCATAGCTTTAGCCAGAGGCGCCATTTGGGGGGGGGGTCAAGGGTGGGCAAATGCCAACCCCAGATTTTTCAGGGGGCCCAAGCTTCCACCACAAAGGGCCCTTTGGCGGCCATAATAATCCATTATGTCCAACATAATCCATTCTGTTCAATTGATTTGAAATTGCTGCACGCCTATTACTTACACCAACGTATTGTTTACTTAAATAAGAAAGTTTCTGGGGGGCCCAAAATGGAGTTCATGCCCACCCTAAGATTTGGCCCAAATGAAGCCTCTGTCTTTAGCCAATTTTGAGCTAAAGTTGATGAAATCTTAATATTTGAATCATCCCGAGCTATACACCTTAAGTATTTTCTCAATATAACATCAAATTTACACCTTCTGCCCTCTAAGCAATAATACATAGAAAATAGATTTTGATATAACAGCAGAAATTTGATTGTTATTTGCGATAAGTTAATTCTAACAAATATGTCAAAATTAGCTACAAAACTTACATGGATTTTGCGTGTCCACCTCTGTTGGTTCATAGCTTGGAAGAAAGAAATAAGCAAAGATGGCTTCAACACCAACAATCACTCCAAACACAGCAAAGGGTAAGCTGAATCCTCCAATATGATAGAAAATAGCACCCAAAGCCGGTCCAGCTATCAACCCTACCCCATAGAAGGTTTCTAATGAAGCCTACAAATAGAAATTAAAGCTAGAAGGGCAGGTCATCTATAGAACAGCTGTAGTCAGTGTTTCCGCTTTTCTTTTTATAAAATTTGTAAAATTCTGGTGATTTTCGGTGGAAAAATGGTAGATCGCACTAGATTTTCACTAGAATATTAAGTCCAACTGTTTTTTATTTTGTATAGTTTTTGGAGGTTTTCGAGCCATTTGCACATGGCTCAAAAATACTTAAAGATACTTTACCATAAATTAACAGTTTATCATCAACTAATGATAAAATTAATTATATGCTGCTTTATAGATGCATTTAGATAATTGGAGTTTTGTTGGTTTTCCGCAAAATTGTTTTAAATTTTTAGATTTTGTCATTTATGTTTAGATGAAGAAAAAGATGTAATGTACAAAATTTGACAAATTTTATCAAAGTTTGTTCAGTTTTCTTAACATTATCAACGAAGTAATACTGTCCGAGGTTCAAAGTTTTCTGCAGATTTTTGGCAGTTTCAGTATTTTCTTTTTTTATGGGGACAAAATTGGGACACTGGTCCTTAATAACAGTCAATCAAAAAACAAGAAATGCATTTTTCTGCTTTTCTCCCCTCCGAAAAAATTTATACATAATTTCTGTATTTTATACAGATAAATTTTCTGATGTATTTTATAAAATATTTACATTGAATTTTCACTTTCACTGGCTGTAAATATTCGCGTTTTTTTTTTTCTTTTCCAGGTTTTCTGTTTTCTTATCTTGTCTGAAAAAATTGTATTTTATTACAGCTAAGAAGTGAAAAAAAAATGAGCTGAAGAAGAGAGTGATATGATATTTTCCTGATAGATATTTTTTCAGATAATTTCATAATGAATTGTTGATATTGTTCAAACGCTGCTCATTGTTAATGAAAAAACTAGCAGCAGAGACTATCAGATAAAAGGCATAAAAAAAGTAGCTCACACTAAATTATGAACAACCAGAGGAAAAACCTATGGCCCACTTCCCCTCAACAAATAAATCAAAGACACCTTGCACCCATTCCACCTCCTCCCCCAAAAACAAAAATTGGAAGATTCAATTCATTCTTAACTGTGAGGCAGGATAGACTTACAAAACTGCACATAAAACTCACACCCTTTTAACGAAACCTATTGATGTACAATAATTATTATTGGCTTCAAGTACCTGTTGTACAGCATCTTATGATTTCCTTAAGAGACTAAATTAGTGATCACCTGAGAGTTACCAAGATAACCTATTATTTACGTAGAAAGGGGTATCCTCACACATTGGGCATATCAACAAAGGCTAGTCAAAGGATCTTGAGATGCCCAGCAGACAGATAAAGACTATGTATATAGGGTAGTTTTATTGAGGCCAGCAAGGCCTCGGTGAAAATTTACGACAATATGAGGAGGGGGATGCGTCTTCATAAAGGAAGGGAGGTGGCAATTTTTTCGATTTTCTTTAAAAAAATACCAGCAAAAGAGGTATTTTTCAATAAAAATACCAAAAAAGGTACTTTTTTAGATCTAGGAGGATAGACAGGGAGGAACAAATATTTAGTCCTACTGAAGCATGGGCACATGAAACCCTTTAGAGTAGACTGACAGTGGATTATCAATCCACTGTCATTCTTTCATATTCTGTCAATCCACTGTCATTCTGAATATTCTGTTCAGTTGTTTTACAGTAGGTGTCATTAGTGAATTGCCTGCCAGTGACATAAAAAAAGACGCTGAAAATTAGCATTTTGCCAAGAAGTGCTAAGAAACTCAATCATTTCCTCTGTGTTTAGGAAATTTTGCTTCCAAAAAGATTAGATAGCATTTTCCCCCCGGAATTATCAGTACAATCACCCAGGTAACATACATTGAGCACTTTCTCTCACATGGCACACTTCTAACCATGTACTATTCCATAGTTTATCCATACATCTCCTATGGTTAACTCCTCTGCAACCTAAATGAAATTATAGAAGAGTATAAGCTCTACAAAACAAAGCTGTTAGAAAAATCAGGCAGGTCAAGGAAGTGCATGACACCACTGCTGGTCTTATGTCTCTGAAGCTCCTTAATATCGGTCAAGTATGAGACTACCAGGCTGCAGTATGTTTGTTTCAGTGTAGTAATGGATTAGCACCAGATATAAAAAGATTTTACTAAAGTAAAAGTTAACTGCATAATTATGGAGCTAGGCTTAGCTATAATATAGTTGTTAATTTATATCATGGTACTTGGTCTAGACTTTCAATGGAGCACCTATTGTCTACCATGTATGCCTATCTGTCGCTACCATTGTCTACCATGCATGCCAATCTGTCGCTACCATCTATTGTACTATAGAATCCGCTACCATTAAGGCTGTGGAACACGTTTCTCACTTTAAAAAGAAATTAGAGTATTATTTTAGAGGTTATTTATTGAATTTTATTGTGAGTAACAGGGCGGGTAGGGGAAGAAGAATGGGCTAAGGTGAGAGTGCTTAGGAGGGTAAGGTGGATTTGGAAGTGCAGGAAGGGGTAGGGAGGGTCAATTGGCGAGTATTAGGGAATGGATTGAATATTACCGTCTTCTTTATTGTTTTATTTATTTACTACTGTTTTTAGTTTATTCTTTTTTATTATAATTTTAATTCTGGTTATTTATTATCTATTTCACATGCTATTAATATTTACTTACTTATACTAAATTTATTTAGATATTTGATTTCAAAGGTATGTAGTCACATGGATTTTCCTGCAACAGTAAACCCTCCTAGATTTTTCTCCAGCGAAAGTGTTTTTTTTTATTTGTTAATGCTAAACAGAAAAATTAGGACATGAAAGAAATATATCTGAAAACATTTACCAGTAGGCTACTATTTTACTGGCTATATATCTGAAAACTATTTATCATCTGAAAACTATTTATCTTTCTATTTATTTACTATTTTACTATTTATCTTTCTGTCATTTTCTTATTTTCAACTGGCGTTGGCAATTTTTGAGATTTTTAGTGGTTGCCGGTAAATGGTTCTCTGAAGACACTTATCTTAGGAAAATTAAAAATCAGATATCAATGTTTATTATTTTGATATTGTCTATTTTTGAAAAGTTTTCTGTGCGTTCTCTTTACAATGGTACACTATTTCTTTCAATTATAGTAGAGTGCAAGCACTACTCCCATTATCTCCAACTTTTTGGGTTTCCCCAAATTTTCCAAAAAATTAAATAAGGTCCTTTAAAATCTTACTGAAAATTAGCCTCCGTAAATACACAAACGTTGACTCAAAACAAGTCGTTAATGTTCTTTAATGTTAACTTTCGAGGACACAATATTTTATACCAACTACCAAATCAGTTGGAATCTATTCTATCGTTTATACTATGTAACTGTGTATAAAGCAAGTGCCGACACCAAAATATAATTTTTGAATGAAAGTTAGGTTAGATTAGCTGATACTTACCTCATACACCGCCACATGGAGCCTCTCCGTCCTCCCCGTTTATAGAGTGATATTTATTTATATCTAATTTGCTTCAAAACAGAAACTGTTATATTTATAGTCTGATTTAGCTAAAGGTCTATTCACACTGATATTTTATTGACCCCAAGATATAGATACCACTAATTTGAGCCAATCAGAATTTTCATAGAATTTTCCAGCCAGTCAGAAAATTCCATACAAAATCTCGTTGACTCAAATTAGTGCTTGTTAAGTTTGGTATTATAAAAGCTCATTGTGAATGGGCCTTAAAGGGATCGCTGTAGAAACGCTATCGCAGAATTTTGTGAATGATTTTGTTATCTTTTTTCCAGTCCATCCTTGCTTTTACAAAGCCGAATAAGCTATTTCGATATTATTAAGCAACGTAATGGGTAAATGTCAGCTAGCAAAACTGACCTTTCAAGCAAGACCTCTGCTTCAACGAGATTAGACAGATATTAATTAGACTTTCAGAATGCTCAATTTTTGATAAATACACGTGATTGTAAACAAGTATAACTAACATGTTGAGTACGCTTAACTTCTAGTTATGCTTTTTGTAGCATCATGTTAACAGCATAAGCTGCAACCCAGTAAATATCGAAGCCCAGTCCACAGTAGCCGAAAAATTTAGAATCCGTTTTGAGTTATTAATAAAGGATTTCAAAGGTATGACTCCGAGCGTTATGAATAGACTGCGAGTATGAGACTATTTGGCTCACCAGCAATAGATGTGTCAACATGATGTAAGCTATATAGCTTGTAAACAACCTGTTCGAACCGTGCAGTCAGCAGACTACCGAACGTTTTAAGTTGACACTTACTGCCGTAGTCCACCTCTCGGTGCAGTACATTGAGTTTCAGCCTAAGACTAAGATGTTCTGTTTGAATGTAGCATTATGAGTAGCAAACAAAGCTATATATGAACTCAGAGCATTCATCCTACCTCTTGGCCCATAATACCATGCTTCGATGAAGGGAGAAAGTCCACAATATTCTTAGATCATGTCTCTGTATTAGGTTGTTTCAGAAAATATTTGGTCTGACAATTTATAAAAATTCGAACAATAGTGAGGCCGTGGATTCGCAAATTGTTTTCAAATGAAGTCAGCAAAATGAAGTCAAAATTTGAAAGAAAATACAGGGCTGCAAAAAGGACGATTGAGCCCAATCGGGCCCCGCGCTACCATCAAAATGAACAAAAAGTTTTTCAAAATTTAAACCAAATTGCTTCTGAAGATAATGGAAAAATGCGAATTATTCAAAAAGTTGAAAATAAATTTACTTTAAGTTTGTATTGCTGGATGAAATTTATTAATATGTTTATTACTTGACATTTGTTTAGCGTAACAAATAGTATATTCACTATTGACATATATACTGAATATGAATTCTGTTTATATATTTAATCAGTAGAGGGGGTCTCACAAAAAATCCAATTGGATTCCGTACCTATTCTATCCGGGCCTGACACAATGTAATTTCAACCTGTAAGCTTTAAACAGACAATGTTGTTTCCATTGTTTATTCTTCATATTTTTGCTTTAGACACAAGATAACTGGTGTTTTTAGCTAAACACATGTCTAAATGAGACATGAAACTTATGTTTCGTCAAAGAGGGGAAAATGTTACATGTTTCAAAAATCCCATTCAAAGAGGGGAAAAGTTCCATTGCTCAAAAGAAGAGATACAAACGTTTGATACGCTGGAACTTCTAATTACTTCTTTTATTCAGTTATTACTTCTGTTATTCGTCCAGATTTCTAAGTAGTTAATCCCTGGAGCTATCTGTCCAACGACTCCAAACATCGCTTACAGTGACGACATGACTGCCTGTCCATGGATTATTCTTTATGGTTGATTGTGTGTGGCTATGCTGTTTGACCTATGTGATTGTATGGATGAGTAGAGTTAAGGCCTCATTCAAGTGCTGGTCTATATTAATCAAATATAAAACAGTCTTCCTTTTCTCCTTCTGTCTCTCTTTTTTTTCTTTTTTTTATGTTTGTGCTGTTGCATTGGTGATTTCTCTTTTCATGATATTAAACTAACTATCTCCGTATTCACATTTACAGTATTTTGTAAAACACTTAAGATGTACTTACAAATACCGTGGCAACTGTGCTTGGAAACTCCGCTGCAAGGTAGGAATAACTTGCAGTTAAATAGCCAGCATTGCCAATAGCTTCAATTATTCTGATTGCAAAGGATAGCCCGATAAAACTGGCATGCCCATTCACCAGGTCAAGTGAACTATAAAAATAAACTAGATGTTAAAATATGCATATGGGATAGCTGTGTTAGGGATTGTGATAAGTGCTTTCCCTGTCCCCAAATTACCCCAAAAGAAATTTGGACTCCCCAAAATTTCGCCAAAAACGAACAGTAACAAAAATTAACGAATTATATATCAAGTTCGTACATCTATGGACGATAATTTTCAAAGAAACAACTTTTTATTCATAGAAATTAGAGAAAACCCTGGAAAATGATTAGACAAAAGAAGAATTGATCGTGACTAACATGAATATTTACACAAAAAGATTTCCTAAGTCTCCTGCAAATTCTACTAAGAATTCATGAACGATCCCCTCCTTACCCGTCCAAAATAGGTACAAGTCCACCTTTTCACACTAACAAAATTTGTACCATCAGTAAGCAAGGTTCTCACTGAATCTGATGGATATTTCTGTGTAAGTCAAGAACATTACTTTTTTTTCGATTCTCAACTTCAGTGTGACACACCTCTTAAAAGACATAGAAACTCTTTTATGACTTATAAGAATTGCTTATTTCAAGAACCAACTCCAAAGCGTAATCATATGATGGCACATGCGATCCTTCCACATGTGCGATCAGATTTGTCACACAGGATAAAATTAAACAAAGACAGCGGTATTTTCACGGCTCAGTCTCAAATTATATTGCAATTACGAATGCTGAACCTAGTGAGCAGCCCAGGATTTACCAACAGGGCCACTAGGCCCAGGCCTAGGGGGCGCAAAATGCCAGCGGCCCGATAAATTATCAGGGATTGACTTTTTCGTAAGCAAAATCGGTCAGATGCGATTTATCGTCAGTGTCAAGTGGACCCCGCCGCCGCGCTGGCTGTTCATAAAAAGCGATTTTAAAAGAACACTGGAAATCCCTGGTCATTTATAAACCGTCAGATGTCTCCCAAGAATTCCAGCTGAGAGTTTGTTATCACCTCCCTGTTTCATTATTTTTGGCTCATCAGTTGCGTTTAGCTCAGTGCTTCCACTATCCCCAAATTTTCAGGGAATTTCCCCGAAAATCTTGCAAAAACGGAGTGGCAAAAATGTTTGGGCCTAGAACCATCGAAGCTAAAAATCCAGCCCTGTTGGTGAGAATTAATACAATTTTCCTAAGAATTTTCAGTATCAAATTTGTAAGTCTAAAAAGAAGTATGTGGCAGGTTTAGAAATATAGAGTTTTGTGTTTCATAATAGAGCTTTTTATTTAATAAATATAGAATTTACTTAATATTTTGTTCAAAACAAGGCTTTCAAGCTTTTAAAATAATATTTTATGATAACAGCTTTCATTTAACAGATGGTTTAAAGATATTTTAGGAAATAACAAAATAGCTCTTTGATATAGTCAACAAGGTAGCAAGAAACGAATGAACTATAAATTAGGTTTAGGTGAGAAATAGGGAGAGATAGAGAGGGAAAGAAAACGAGGACACTTGAACTAGGGCATAGGGTTAATGCAGCAAAATTCTTCCTGTTTTGTTTGGTGTGCTGCGGTGACCTTTTTTAGTATGTTTTAGTGCAATAAACACCCTTGCTCTCGCAATTTATTGTAAGCCAAATTTGTTTTAGCTCACAACAACGTTGGCTAATGTGAATCAACTGTTAATCCAATTGTTTAATAGTATATTCCCCAAACTTGGCTAGGGTAGAAATTTTTCAAAAAACAAATAATAATAGTAAATTATTTCAGTGAAACTTAACAAAACGAAATGAAAAAAGAACTCTTCTTTTTTCTACCAATTGTGCTCTTTTGAGGGCAAAAGTATTTTCTGGCGAAAAACTCGCATTATATTGTGAGCCAATTTTGTTTTGCCTCAAAACAACTTTGGTCAACGTGGATCAACTGTTAGTCCAATTATTTAACAGCATATTCCCCAAACGCTTATCTTGGCTAGGGTAGAAATTAAAAACAAAAAATAATAGTAAATTACATTAGTGAAACTTAACAAAATGAAATGAAACAAACGCTTCTTTTATTAGTAATTGTGCTCTTTTGAGGGCAAAAGTATTTTCTGGCGAAAAACTCGCATTATATTGTGAGCCAATTTTGTTTTGCCTCACAACAACTTTGGTCAACGTGGATCAACTGTTAGTCCAATTATTTAACAGCATATTCCCCAAACGCTTATCTTGGCTAGGGTAGAAATTAAAAACAAAAAATAATAGTAAATTACATTAGTGAAACTTAACAAAATGAAATGAAACAAACGCTTCTTTTTTTAGTAATTGTGCTCTTTTGAGGGCAAAAGTATTTTCTGGCGAAAAACTCGCATTATATTGTGAGCCAATTTTGTTTTGCCTCACAACAACTTTGGTCAACGTGGATCAACTGTTAGTCCAATTATTTAACAGCATATTCCCCAAACTTTTATCTTGGCTAGGGTAGAAATTAAAAACAAAAAATAATAGTAAATTACATTAGTGAAACTTAACAAAACGAAATGAAACAAACGCTTCTTTTTTTAGTAATTGTGCTCTTTTGAGGGCAAAAGTATTTTCTGGCGAAAAACTCGCATTATATTGTGAGCCAATTTTGTTTTGCCTCACAACAACTTTGGTCAACGTGGATCAACTGTTAGTCCAATTATTTAACAGCATATTCCCCAAACGCTTATCTTGGCTAGGGTAGAAATTAAAAACAAAAAAAAAATAGTAAATTACATTAGTGAAACTTAACAAAATGAAATGAAACAAACGCTTCTTTTTTTAGTAATTGTGCTCTTTTGAGGGCAAAAGTATTTTCTGGCGAAAAACTCGCATTATATTGTGAGCCAATTTTGTTTTGCCTCACAACAACTTTGGTCAACGTGGATCAACTGTTAGTCCAATTATTTAACAGCATATTCCCCAAACTTTTATCTTGGCTAGGGTAGAAATTAAAAACAAAAAATAATAGTAAATTACATTAGTGAAACTTAACAAAACGAAATGAAACAAACGCTTCTTTTTTTAGTAATTGTGCTCTTTTGAGGGCAAAAGTATTTTCTGGCGAAAAACTCGCATTATATTGTGAGCCAATTTTGTTTTGCCTCACAACAACTTTGGTCAACGTGGATCAACTGTTAGTCCAATTATTTAACAGCATATTCCCCAAACTTTTATCTTGGCTAGGGTAGAAATTAAAAACAAAAAATAATAGTAAATTACATTAGTGAAACTTAACAAAACGAAATGAAACAAACGCTTCTTTTTTTAGTAATTGTGCTCTTTTGAGGGCAAAAGTATTTTCTGGCGAAAAACTCGCATTATATTGTGAGCCAATTTTGTTTTGCCTCACAACAACTTTGGTCAACGTGGATCAACTGTTAGTCCAATTATTTAACAGCATATTCCCCAAACGCTTATCTTGGCTAGGGTAGAAATTAAAAACAAAAAATAATAGTAAATTACATTAGTGAAACTTAACAAAATGAAATGAAACAAACGCTTCTTTTTTTAGTAATTGTGCTCTTTTGAGGGCAAAAGTATTTTCTGGCGAAAAACTCGCATTATATTGTGAGCCAATTTTGTTTTGCCTCACAACAACTTTGGCCAACGTGGATCAACTGTTAGTCCAATTATTTAACAGCATATTCCCCAAACTTTTATCTTGGCTAGGGTAGAAATTAAAAACAAAAAATAATAGTAAATTACATTAGTGAAACTTAACAAAACGAAATGAAACAAACGCTTCTTTTTTTAGTAATTGTGCTCTTTTGAGGGCAAAAGTATTTTCTGGCGAAAAACTCGCATTATATTGTGAGCCAATTTTGTTTTGCCTCACAACAACTTTGGTCAACGTGGATCAACTGTTAGTCCAATTATTTAACAGCATATTCCCCAAACGCTTATCTTGGCTAGGGTAGAAATTAAAAACAAAAAATAATAGTAAATTACATTAGTGAAACTTAACAAAATGAAATGAAACAAACGCTTCTTTTTTTAGTAATTGTGCTCTTTTGAGGGCAAAAGTATTTTCTGGCGAAAAACTCGCATTATATTGTGAGCCAATTTTGTTTTGCCTCACAACAACTTTGGTCAACGTGGATCAACTGTTAGTCCAATTATTTAACAGCATATTCCCCAAACCTTTAACTTGGCTAGGGTAGAAATTAAAAACAAAAAATAATAGTAAATTACATTAGTGAAACTTAACAAAACGAAATGAAACAAACGCTTCTTTTTTTAGTAATTGTGCTCTTTTGAGGGCAAAAGTATTTTCTGGCAAAAAACTCGCAATATATTGTGAGGCAATTTTGTTTTACCTCACAGCAACGTTGGTCAATGTGGATCAACTGTTAATCCAATTTTTTGAACAGTATATTCCCTAAACGCTTATCTTGGCTAGGGTAGAAATAAAAAAAAAAAAAATAATAGTAAATTACTTTAGTGAAACTTAACAAAACGAAATAAAAAAAACTCTTCTTTTTTAGCAATTGTGCTCTTTTGAAGGCAAGAGTATTTTCTGGCAAAAAACTCCCAATATATTGTGAGCCAATTTCAACGAAAACGAAACAAAAAAAAAAGCTTCTTTTATTAGCAATTGTGCTCTTTTGAGGGCAAAAGTATTTTCTGGCGAAAAACTCGCAATACATTGTGAGCCAATTTTGTTTTACCTCACAACAACGTTGGTGAATGTGGATCAACTGTTAATCCGAATTTTGAACAGTATATTTCCTAAATGCTTATTTTGGCTAGGGTAGAATTTTTTTCAAAAAAAAAAATAATAATAGTAAATTACTTTAGTGAAACTCAACAAAACGAAATGAAAAAAAACTCTTCTCTTTTTAGCAATTGTGCTCTTTTGAAGGCGCCAGCAGTTTCTGACGAAAAACTTGCATAAAAAGTAATGTTTTGCAATATTTTCAGGATATTTAGCTTTATTCGGCAAATAATGTTTTTTTCAGACTTCTTCCTTTCACTTGAATTTTTAGCTTCCCCTCCCCCCATGTAAATTTTTTAATGCACCATTGCTCTCTTCGCACGTGGCTTGTTAAATGTAAGCAATGCTTTCAGTATGACTTTATGTTTTGTATTTGAAATTATTTTTTCCTTTTCAGCTTCTTCAAAAAAGTTATCACCAATCCGAACAATAAATGTGAATTTGAGGAGACGTCTATAGTTTGCAAAGAATTATAGCGGAAAATCGCAAAATGATTTTCATTAAACATTCCAAAGACTATGGTTATACGGTATTGATTCTCAGGCGTTTTACGCATTTCTTGTATGTTTTAAATGTTGGTATATTTTCAGTGGTTTTCGATAGTATTTGATCTTTCATTATTATCCATATTGAATCTATTCTTGTAATTTTTTCAACAGCATAGTAATTAAATCTTTGGTTGCATTAGAAGAGACCTTGGTAGTACGTTGCACTCTGGGCGAGTGTCATACGTAGGACCGAGTTCAGTATTACTGCAACGTCCCACAACGGTAAAAAGGCTGTTTACCTCTAATGATACTACTACTACTACTAACTCACTGCAGCACCAAGCCGCCTGAGGCCAACACAGCTACGCACGCTCCTCCTCCAACCTAATCTATTTAAAGTCTCCCTCTTTACACCCTCCCAGGAAGTTCCCATTTCCTTTAAATCTTTATTTATGACATCCTCCCAACCCAGACAAGGACGACCTGCTTTCCGTGTAGCCCCAGACGGTTGGCCAAAAAGGACAACCTTCGGTAATCTGTCATCCTTCATCCGTAGAACGTGGCCTAACCATCTCAACCTTTCTTTCATTATAGCCCAGGAAAGCGGGATTGAACCACACTTTTCGTACAACCTACTGTTTGAAATACGGTCAGTCAGCCCGGTACCCAGAACAACGCGTAGGCAATTTCTCTGGAAAACATCTAGTACATTTTCATCTGCTTCTGCAATGAATAACGAATGACCGATCCTCGTGGGCGCAGTTTACTTTATGCAGTTTCTACTACACAGGAAAGGAAGAAAATCCAACAGATAGCCATCCCACCCTCACAAAAGAAGGGGCCATCCCCTTCTTCTCCCCCTTCTACTATGTTACATGAAATGAATAATTAGTGGCACTTGTGGGACACAGCCATCACTTTGGCTGTCCTACTGTAAACCCCAAACCGAAGGCATATTTAACAGTATTTAAAACCAAAAAGTTCAAGATAAGAACTTCTTAGCAATTGATTTAGAAGCCAGATAAATTTTCAAAATGCCGAGTAGCAGGACCTTCTTCTGCTGAAGTCACGCATATTTATGTGATGTACTGACGTTGACAATATGTGGTAAATAAGATGACCCTTTTCAGGCATGGGGGTGGCCGAATTCATCCCTCCAAAGGTGCCCTCTGCGGTAATTATGGGGTTACAATTGTCCGAAATTATGGGAAATTAAAACACCTCATTTTTTTTAGAGGGAGTCTTGGTCTAGAGCCCCATACGTGGGTGTGGTGAATATTATAGGGAATTATTATATGGACTGGAATATTTCAAATTCATACAGGTGCAAAAATATTTCCGGTTCAAGATAAGAACTTTCTTAGCAATTGAAAAGTCAAGTGAAAGGACGAAGTCTGAAAAAAACATTATTTGCCGAATAAAGCTAAATCGCTCAATCGCTTCACATTGATACACAATATACAATATATTGATACAAAATAATTGATACACAATATAGTGTATCAATATATCAATATATCACTATTGATAGTGTATCATATATTATCAATATAGTGACAGGTGAAAGGGTCTTTTGGTCTTAATATTAATCACATTCTGTGATTAATCAATCACAATTAATCAATTAATCAATCACATTAATCAATCAATCACACAATTAATCAATCAATCACAATTAATCAATCAACAATCAATTAATCAATTAATCAATCACATTCTGTGATTAATCAATCACAATTAATCAATTAATCAATCATATTAATCAATCAATCACATAATTAATCAATCAATCACAATTAATCAATCAAAAATCAATTAATCAATTAATCAATCACATTCTGTGATTAATCAATCACAATTAATCAATTAATCAATCACATTAATCAATCGATCACACAATTAATCAATCAATCACAATTAATCAATCAACAATCAATTAATCAATCACATTCTGTGATTGACTTCGGGATTTCTCTGTCGCAACCATAAGCTTCAAAAATGAGAAGGAGTTAAACCGTTTTCACCTCTGGTAGTATTCAGTCAGTTCTTAAAAACTTGATTCTCAAATTTCCTGATTTTTAGTGACCTGGTTATCGAAAATGGTGGAATTCCGTCACTGGCTCAAATGACTCACTATTTATGACAGATTGACAGTTTATGACAATATGTTTGACAGTTTATGACAATATGGCAGTTTGTACACTATGAAAATTAAGATACGAAATTATAAAAAACACATTCGGACTTACCCAAATAGCAATGTACACAGAGCAACAACGAAGCTGCCGGTAGTGAATACAAATTTGGCACCGATGACATTTAACTGCAACAAAAAGAACGTTAAAGTGCATTCTTCAACTCAATTATCATTAGTCACAATCCAAAATTTGTCACTATTTTCCTTAAAAGACAACGGATAATAAGTCGAAAAATCAGACAAATATAACCTCTGGGATGACATAATCTATACAGATTCATGGGCAAGGACCCTGTTACGCAAGTTTAATACACACTCCTCTATTTACAGACAGGTTTTAAGTGAAAAAGGGCTAACATGTTCAATCTTTCTTGCCTGAATAGTTTGAGGCCTTCAGGGATCATTACACAGGCCATTGAGACCACACATTTGTTGAAAGAGGGAATAGTGTTAAAAAGTCTGAAAATGGGCTAAGCACTTTTTGCCCTTGATCAGTAAGAAACCTTAGAAACACTGGATGTGTGTAGCTGCCCTAAAACGAAGAATAAAAACGGGCCAGAACTATTTTATTTTTTTCGGTCAGTTTCAGCAGTGCATTCTCGAGAAGTCACTGTGCTAAGGGACCCCAATACACAAAAAAGTAAAGATTTATTAAAGGCTACCAAAAAATGGCCAAAGAATGTTTTTTTCTGAATAGTCAATGGGAGCTTCAGTGTTGAAACAAATTTGCTATCTAAAACAGGCAAACAAGTAATGTATAATTTATGCGTGTACTGTAAGTAATTTACTTCTTTACATTAGAACAAAGGATATTTGAAAAATAAAATAATGTGAAATAAACGAAACAATTTATTCAGTGGAAACAATAGTATATATTCTAAAATTAAAAAATATCATCCGGTAGTCTAGTAAGCTGAGTTCGTACGTGTCCATACACCAGTGTATTCGGGTAACCCTCTTACAAAACAATTAAACAAGCAATAAATAAATAAATATACGTACTGCTAATTTTAACAAGACACTGCAGCACCAGACCACACGAGCCAAACATAACTGCGCATGCTTCTCTACCTCAACCTATTCAATACTTCACTCTTTACCTCTGCCCATTTAGTTCCAATTTTCTATCAATTCTTTCTTATGACCTCTTCTCTTCTCATTAGAGTACCAGCCTGCTTTCTTTTTAACCCTAATGAAAGACGAAAAAGCACAATCTTGGCAATCTGCCATTCTTTATCTCTAAAAATCGGCCTAGCTACCTAAACCTTTGTTTATTAACTCTTTATTACCCTAATTACCCTAACCCTTTTTTTTTATTAACTCTAGGAAGTGCACCAAGCCCTATTCTTCATACAGCTTGTAATCTTTTTACTGTTTGATTAACGTCCTAACAACAACACGAAGCTATTAGGACTAAGTATAGCCAACAAATACCTAAAACCATCCTTGGATAATTTCTTTGGAGAAAGTTAACAAATCTTCCTCAGTGCTTCGAAGTACCCATGCTTCAGATCCAAATTTGGCCATTATCGTAACCGTGACCTTCAATATATGGAGCTCATTTTCTCCAAGCTAAGCTCGCAGACAACTTCCTATTTGTCCAAATTTTCCAACTGCAAATATCACCCTGTATCTTGGCTATTCTAGTTTTTACATATTCATCGCATCCATTATTTTTTTTCAAATAAAACTAGCCAGGTAAGTGAACCTATCCACTATTGTTTTGTTTCCCCAAAAAGATTTTCTTGATCTAAAATGCATTCTCCTATGACATCAGTTATAGTTTTTATAGTTTCCATAGTCGAAGCTATCAAGAACAAACACAGTAATGAGCAAGAAAAGTGTTTTCATGTAAGTCAAAACTTGTTCGGTCGGAAATATTTGTTACCGAGTACCTAACATCAAAAAAGAAACAGATTCTTGACTTGGCTAAAAGTAAGCTCGGAAACAGAAATGTTTGGTCGAACAACGGGACAATTTTTGGAAAAGACTCAGCAGGAGAGATCCGTAAAATTAGAGCTATGGCTGAAGTGGTCCGTTTGCCGAATCCCACCGCATAATTTCGAGTTATGAAATTATGTTGTTGCACTACTTGTATGTTTGTTTTCCTCTTTGCATTGTCAGTTTCTTTCATGTTTATCTCTTTCTTTTTCCTTCTTCTTTCTGCCTATCAGACTTTTTTTTTGTATTAAATAGTCACCTTAAACGAGCGTGAACAGATATGATGAAGTTTTGAATGAATTTGAACAAAACCGGTTTATTCTTGGAAGCCAAGCTCGTTACACACTTGCGGGGGATGATGAATGCATCGATAATTTTTCGTTGAATTGTCGCCCAAGTAATTATGTGAATCCGAATAATCTTTATGAGTATTCAAAACTTGTGAGTGCAGATCAAAGAGCGATCGTGTTCTGGAATTGTCAAGGTCTAAGGACGGCATATTCTCCTTTATGTGCGATTTTAAATTTACTAGATAATAAACCGTACATTGTAGGCCTATGTGAGACATTTGTTTCTAGCAAGTCACTGCCCTGGGATTTTCCTTTTCCGGGATATGTTTGCGAGCGAAGAGAACGGACAGCCATGGAGCGGTCTATGTATTTTGATAAATGAAGCTACCCAATATTGGGTTAGGAATGACCTCTCCCTGCGACTGGAAGTATAGGATCGAAACCCTTTTCGTCGAAATAAAAAATGAAGGGAAAAAAAATTTGATTTTGGGGTTAATTTACAAAAATCCATCATGTGATATTTGTTTTTTTATTGATGAATTTGAATTGTTATTAGACAAAATTAACAATGAAAATAAAAATAAATTTATGATGGGCAATTTTAATATTGATTTACTAAAAAAAGCGAATAGCTCAGATTTTGTTAATATGATGGTTTCAAATGATAGTTTTCCTCTTGTAACTATTCCAACTCGGATTTCGAATCTTTCGGCAACCTTAATTGATAATTTATTCGTTAATGGTGGATTACTTGAAAGATCCCAAGCAGATGTGATTGTGTCCGACGGGTCGGATCACCTTGTTTTAATAAGTAAAATAAAGCTGAATCAGTCAAAGGAAAATAAACGGTATGCAAGGGCATCGTTTTACCGTGAAATGAAAAGTAAAAACCTAAACAGTTTTGCAAATAAGATGGATGAAACGAATTTTTCGCGTGTAATAGAGGAAAAGTGTCCAAATGCAGCATATGACCTCTTCAGTGAGATAGTGACTAATGTAATGAATGAAACATGTCCCTTACGGAGAATCAACCTTAATAGAAATTTTCCTTAGAAATCATGGATAACAAAAGCCATTCTAGCTTCAATAAAGCAGAAAAACCAACTTTATGTAAATTATTTAAAGGATCGTTCAAATGATAATTTTATAAACTTCAAAAAGTTTCGGAATATTTTAAATTCAGTTAAACGGAAAGCTCAGCAACTTCATTTCCAAAATAAATTTCATGAAAATCAAGGGAATATGAAAAATACATGGAAAACAATAAATAAACTTTTGGGTAATTTTCACAGTAGGGAGGAGGTGAGAGCCATGGAGACGACAGAAGGTCGTCTTACTGATTCTCAACACATAGCTGAATTTCTGTGTGATTGTTTTGTAAATGAAGGAAGAAGACTTTGCGATCAAGCGCGGGCTAGCTTACGCACATTTGTGAGTTTTGGATCTGTTTTTGAAAGACAGCCTGCAAGTGAGAATTCCTTTGAATTTACAAGATGTTTGGAACGGGAAGTGGCACAATTCCTGGCTACGATGAAATCGAGTTCTAGTGGGATGGATGAGTTTTCGCTGAAACTCATAAAAGCCGCAAAAACGAGTGTCTTACCTGTCTTGACGCACCTCATCAACCTTTCTCTGGATCATGGAGTCTTCCCGCAAGCACTAAAAATTGTAAGAGTGGTTCCTCTTCATAAAGAAGGGAAAAAAGATGACCCATCGAATCGAAGACCTATGTCTATTCTTCCATTTTTCTCTAAGTTATATGAGAAAGCTGTACATGCCCAGTTAAGTTATTATATCGAAAAGAATAAAATTCTAATGGAAAACCAATTTGGGTTCAGAAAAGGGCTATCTACAGATATGGCAGTTCTAAAATTGGTTGATTGGATTAATGATTCATTTAAAGATGATCTTATACCTGCAGCTGTGTTTTTGGATATGAGAAAAGCGTTCGATACGGTGGACCACCCAGGGCTTATTCAAGTTCTTGCCTCGATTGGGGTGAGGGGTTCAAGCCTTGAGTGGTTTTCATCATATCTACACGACCGGTATCAGATAGTACAGAATGGATCATTTTTATCTTCAAAAAAGAAAATAGAGTGCGGGGTCCCACAAGGGTCAATCCTGGGACCCCTCCTTTTCATCATTTTTATTGATCGAATGAAGCATTACCTGTCGGAGGCTATTGTCATCCTATTTGCAGATGACACTTTGCTCTTTCTAGCTGCGATGTTTTGTATAATACATTCATAATGCTGTCTCTGAATTTCTAACTTTTTCTCAACAAAATTTGTTAACCCTAAACTTTTCTAAAACTTTTTTTATGATATTCTCTAGACTTTCGTCAAGTGTTGGCAATGATCAAACCATGTTTGAGGAAATGTGATAAAAAGAGTAGCAACAACAAAATATTTGGGGTTTTTAATTGATGAAAACCTGTCGTGGAAAAACCATTCAAATGCTGTAGCTGAAAAATTAAGCAGAGGTCTTAGGGTGATGCGAAGAATTAAAAATCTAGTCCCAAAAAAGATTCTAAAAAGGATTTATTTTCTATATTTTGTCCATATATTAGCTACGGATGCTCTATATGGACAAGTAATTTTGTAACATGTTTCAAAAGAGTACAAAAACTTCAGAATAGAGCTGTAAAATTATTATCGGAATTTTATGATTCTGATGATGTTCCTGCTCACGAGCATTTTAAAAAGAATAAGTTAATGGATGTATCCCAAATTCGTGATTACCAAGTTGCAATTTTCTCGTATAAATATTTGAATCGCCTGCTCATCTCTGCTTTTGAATTTTTTTTTACTTTTAATAGAGACCATCATGATCATAATACAAGAAAAGCTGATAACTTAACTCATGAGTTTAGGAGTACTACTCGGGCATCTTTTGTGATTCGCCATTATGGTCCCCATGTTTGGAATATTTTGCCCGAGGGTTTGAAAAATGTGCCTAGTCTTCCGGCTTTCAAGTCACGGGTAAAGAAGTTTCTTTTATCTCGTGAATAATTTTGATGTAAGCCCCGTTCCAGGTTGTCATTCTATTCAAGGCATTTCCATGATTTACTTGCTGTTAATTTTTTTCTGTTAATTTTTTTCTCTGTCTTCTTCTTGTCTTTTTCCTCTTTCTCTTTTTTCCTTTCTTCCTTCATCAGTTGAGTTTCTTTTGTATTGAGTAGCGTGATATGAATGTGTTTTTAATTAGCTGAGGGTGATAACCTCGCTTGCCCTTACAAGCTTATTGCCTTTCTTGGCAGGCGAACAGTGTTTGTTTTCTTTTCTTAATAAATGTATATCTCATATGTTGCTCTTAATTTTAAGCCCTACATTTCATCATTTGGTCCAGATAAAAAAAAACTTTAAAAAAAACGCTTCAAAAAATTTTTATATGGATTTTTATTATATTTCGGAGTCTGACAAAATTTTGGAGGGGTTCAAGCCCTCAACCCCCCGAATTTTATACTTAGTATTCTAGATTATTTTGCGCTGGATTCAGGATCCTTTGTGTGGGAGGGCGAAGGTTCGAATCATAGTGTTTCTAATTATTTAGTTTGGGTCGGTGGTCAGTGGCGTGACTCTGTAAGCTCAGCCAGAGTCGACCCAGCTCTAAATGGGTACCTGGAGAAATCTGGGGAAGGTAAACGGGAAGGGTGTGCAAAAGCACAGGATTGTTGGCCCCCAACCCCGCATTGCACTTCCTGGCTGAAGGGCCAAGAAACGGAAATCAGCACCGCTGGTAGGGACTGTAAAGACTAATGCCGCATTCTTTACCATATTCTAGATTATGAAGAGGCATTTGATTCAGCTGATAAAAAAGCCTCAGTGAATGTCATATCCTTGTATAGTACACCTGATTAGTTGGTCTTTTTTCTTGTTTTTCAACATCATTAATCCTCTTGGCCTACCATATACTTTCTACATACTTCACACTAAAAACTTTCTTGAGCAAAGTGGAAAATCTATTATTCAAAATCGGAACCATTGGATTCAGCTGATAAAAAAGCTTGAGTGAATGTCAAATCCTTGTATAGTACACAAGATTAGTTTATCTATTTTCTTGTTTTTTAACATAATCTATTCGCCCTCGTTTATTTTTAGTTGATTCTATCATTTATTTCTAGTTATTTATTAATTACTGGTTATTAATTAATAATTTGTATTTATTAAATCTAATTTATTTATTTCTTGTTTTTTCTACTGATTTATTTCTAGCGACAATGTCTACTTGAGATTAATTTCCAAAAAAGCACCCTCAACTGTGGAAACCTCCAAACACAATTATTTTGCAAACATTATATGTAAAGCACTAGAATCATCTCCGTTATCTTTCTATAGAAGAGTTCTATATCCCCATTTTGGACAGTATTATAAGCGTGGATAGAGCTTACTCCTTAAAAGAGGGGATGGGGCACAACTTCTTCGTAACTCCTGATTCAACACTGAACCAACTGCTAACTTTACTTCATAAGCTTTACCACATCAACATTACCCTCGCACAGTGTACTGATCATTTTAATACTTATCTGGTATAATATCCAAGGATAGGACATTCACCGAAGCTTTTTATCAGCTGAACCGAATGCCTCTTCACAATCTTTTATTTAAGAGTGAAAATTTGGTCGGCACATCAACTCCCCTTACTAAAACCGCCCTTTTCTTCTCTTGAAACTTTGCCTACAACCTCTCTTAATCTAGTAAGTAACATCATCATCACACTGACTCTTATAACCATTGTTATAAAAGGGGTTACATCAAAATTCTTGTGATATTAATTGACAGCTTTTTCACAAATCATGTTCATATTTTTTAGTATATTATCACTGACTCCTCAACCATAATATTTCAAAAATAGCTTACCAAGCTATCGGCACCTGATGCCTTATTACTTCGAAATAATTTTAGTACTGTCGAACTCTTTTTCACAAAATAAATATTCCTTCATTTCAAAATTGTCGATTTTTTTATTCTTATCTTTGAGGGGGGCTATCCCCTCCTCAATTCCTCGCTCTTTACGCTAAGTTTAACTTTTTGTCCCAATTCCTTAAGAACGGCTCCTGAAACCAAGGGTTGTTTAATCAGAACAATGTGAAGCTGAGTGAGGTAATGAGGAGGGGACAAGCCCCCCAATATAAGTAATAATTTCTGTTTGCTTTAATTTTTAATGTATTCCCTTACTTTCAGTTGATGAGACTTGTTTTTTTTTTTTCTTTTTTTTTTAATAGCGGTAAAACACACTCTCAAAATGTTTTGGCACCTCTCTTTAACACTTTTTTTTATCACTAGTCATTCACTGTTTCTATCTTTTACTAGGAAATTCCGTAATGACTACTTCCTCTTGATTTCTTAGCATGCTAATTCAGTATCTTACTTCTGGTGATATCTTCCAGATCCGCGACATCTTTGTCCATGGCACCCCTTTCATACCACCTTAATTTAACCTGTGACTTCTTCTATTTCCCTTATTTTTTCCTTTTATTTCCGTAACATCTACCCCCCCCCCTGCAACTTTTTGTAAAAGCTCCTTCTCTCTTCTATCAAACTTAAAGCTGTATTCCCAGCTGTATTTCTACCTTTTCTCAGACCTAGGTCAATGTTTGACTAGTTCTACATTGATTCTCAAGCTTTTAGCAGCCTGATATCACCAATTTTTTCTCAAGAACAAAAAAAACTCTTTTCCTGAAATACTCCATTTATCTTCTACATTGTCAAAATTTAAACTCTTCAGTTTCAAATTCAACTGATAATTCAAATTCAAGTAATAGATTCAAAATTCATACAAGTGCTGACAACAGTGTTTAAACATCCCACGGAAGACCTGTCGACAAACCTCATATCTAACAGTGAAGACATCTGAGACCACAATATTTGAAGAAAAAGAAAAACAGAGAGTAATTTCTTGTGTTATCACCTGCAGTACATTTACATTATTTTTAAACACTTTTTTGTAGGTTATAAACAAAAGCTTGTTATTTTGATATGGGATTGTGGACAGCTGATACTGACAAAAAAAAAAGTTGAAAATTTCTAAATGAGCCAATTTTCAGTTATAACCAAGCCTATACCCAAGCACTGAGGGGAAGGGATCAGTTAAGTTGGAATTGGAGTATCTTACGCTAATCTACTTCCAAATATCATGGTCAATTTTCTGTTGTTGTAACCCCCCCCCCCCTCCCCTTGAGCACCCAGACATAGCTGTAGTAATATATTCTATTGCTGTATTGAATCTAGTGATGAAATTCTTCTTTCTTAATATGGGTGTCTGCGATCTCGACTTTGATGAAATCCAGCTTCAGGACAATGCCAGTATATTGCTAGGCAAAAAAAAACGGCTTAACCACTTTAATTAAACACAATTTACCCTAGCTTGCAATAATTAATGGTGTTCGTCACTTGTTTTAGCTCTTTTCTTCTCGCCTGCAAAAACTTCCTTCTGAAACCGTGCAATTCAGTCTTGACTTTCATAATTATTCAACGTCATAAAATATCATAATATTGAACGTCATCGTCATGAAATATCATAATATTGAACGTAATCGTCATGAAATATCACAATATTGAACGTAATCGTCATGAAATATCATAATATTGAACGTAATCGTCATGAAATATCATAATATTGAACGTAATCGTCATGAAATATCATAATATTGAACGTCATCGTCATGAAATATCATAATATTGAACGTCACCGCCATGAAATATCATAATATTGAACGTAATCGTCATAAAATATCATAAATTTCAGGAAGTGTGCATTGATAAGCAGAGCTGAAAGAATTTAATCTTTTGCTACAGGCAGCGGAACATCAACTGCCCTACTCTACCAATGGGCAACAAGAAGGTTGGTATTTGAATGAGTTGCCAACCACTTGATTGAACAATGGGCTGTACTCTCTAAGTCTTTTAAGATACCGTTCTTAGATGGAAAGAGCATGGGTGCTGTCAATCTTTATTCGAGTTGATCCAAAAGTAAAATTGTTTTATTTGTTTCTTAAACATGTTTTACCCAGTGTTAACAAACTAAAAGCCGAATTTCATACGTAAGTAAAAACCCATAAATTAAAGTGTAGTGACTCATTCCTCCTTCAAGAAAGAGGAGCCAATTTCCTTAGTGAATTTCAATTCGCCCGATTCGAAAAGCGCCAAATGCAAGAAGTAAAAAGAAACTATATAGCATTTGAAATTGGATTTACTTTACCATCTGACCATTTGAAATTTCAAGTCTTTCTCCACAATTTCCAGGCAAGTAAAGTCAATTCTTCTTCTGTTTGAGATATTTAAACAATGCTTTCTTCATGTCGATCTTAAGAGTTAAACACAAAATGGAGACACCTTCATTTTATGAGTTAGGCGGATTTAGATTTTAATCAGTCTGTAGATACTTTCCGGAAGTCTGTTGTCAATTTAAAAAAGGGAGCTGACAACCGTCGTTGAAGTTTTAGCCAAATTTCATACGGTCACCTACCCCATTCCTGTGCTCATTTTTCTGAGTTATAAATAATAAAAAAAAAAACCTAATACCCAACACACTCAATCTGAAAACCATTTCTGATCTAATGTATGTTAGAAGAGTGACTCTAGCCCCAAGTTCCTAGGAAATCTTAGAAAGAAAGCAAGAAAGTGGAACGACTTAACTCCGGCATTAACCATTTTCCAAAATTGGTTATGTTTACTTCACTGTTTAAAGAAATAATATTTTGTGTCTTATAGCTGTAAAAGGTTAGTTTTTAATTAAATCCACAAGAATTATTCTTGGAGATGTTTATCGAAATTTTGCTAAATAAAAATGTGATCTTTACTCGCCTCTTTCTTCGAAGTCTAAATTACATCCAAATCAATGAAAAATAGAGAAGTTAAGGCGCAGCTTGGCAGAGATTGACAAATATGTATATGCATATGAATTGTTTCATCCCTCCACATTCTTGGGGATTTTCGTTTACAACGAAAGCTAAGAGCTCATGTGGCACTTGTGACGAGGTCGGAAGAGCCAAGAGCCAAGAGCTCGTATCGAACGATCTCTAGCAAAATTGATTGATTTAAAAGGAAAATCAGAGGCTTAATGCCGGCCTGGATTTAAAACAAGAGCTCTGAGACACAGGGTCCTTCTAAATAGCCAAATTTATTAAGATCCGATCACCCACTCGTAAATTAAAAATACCTCATTTTTTCTCATTTTCCCCCTCTCTTCAGCCCCCCCAAGATGGTCAAATAGAGGAAAACGACATTATGAAGTCAATTTGTACAGGTCCCTGACACGCCTACCAATTTTCATCGTCCTAGAACGTCCAGAAGCACCGAGCTTTTCAAGGCACTGGAACCCCCCTAACTCCCCCAAAGAAAGCGGATCCAGTCCAGTTACATCAATCACGTATCTACGACATTAGTTTTTTCTACCCATCAATTTTCATCCCGATCTCTCCACTCTAAGGGTTTTCCAAGATTTCCGGTTTTCCCCTCAAACTCCCCTAATGTCACCAAATCTGGCGGTATCTAAAATAAGAGTTTTGGAACATAAGCTCCTTCTGAATATCAAATTTCACTACGATCCGGTCACTCGTGCTGAAGTTAAAAATATCTCAATTTTTCTAATTTTTCCGAATGAACAACCCCACCCCAACTCCCTAAAAAAGAGCAGATTTACTCCGGTTATGTCAATCACGTATCTAGGACTTTTGCTTATTCTTCCCATCAAGTTTTATCCCGATTTGTCCATTCTAAGCGTTTTCCAAGATTTTCCGTTTCCCCCTCCAGCTCTCCCAATATCACTGGATACGGTCGGGGCTCAAAAAAAGAGCTCTGAGACACGAGGTCCTTCTAAATATGAAATTTCATTAATATCCGATCACCCATTCGTGAGTTAAAAATACCTCGTTTTTTCAATTTTTCCTCTCCCTGTGGCCCCCCAGATGGTCGAATCAGAATAACGACTGTTATCAAGTCAATTTGTGGAGGTCCCTGACACGCCTACCAATTTTCATCGTCCTAGCACGTCCAGAAGCACCGAAGTCACCAAAGCACTGGACCCCCCCCCCCTCCCAACTCCCCCAAAGAGAACGGATCTATTCCAATTATGTCAATCATGTATCTAGAACTCGTGCTTATTCTTCCCATCAAATTCCACCCCGATCTCTCCAATCTAAGGGTTTTCCAGTTTCCAAGATTTCTGTTTCCCCCCTCTAGCCCCCTACGTCCCTGGATCCAATTCGAATTGAAAATGGAGTATCTGAGACATAAGATCTTTCTATATATCAAGAATAATTAAGATCTGATAACCCATTCGTAAGATAAGGATACCTCAATTTTCACGTTTTCCAACATTTCTGGTTTACCCCTCAAACTCCCCACAATGTCACTGGATCCGGTCGGGGTTTCAAATAAGAGAAGAGCTCTTATTTGAAATCTTATTTGAGCTCTTTTGTGCTTATTCTTCCCACCAACTTCCATCCTGATCTCTCCACTCTAAGGTCTTGCGAGATTTCCGGTCCCCTCCGCCAACTCCCCCCAATGACACTGGATGCAGGTGGGGATCATAAATAAGAGATCTGAGTTACAAGGTCCTTCTAAATATAAAATTTCCTTAAGATCCGATCACTCCTTCGTAAGTTAAAAATACCTCGTTTTTTCTAATTTTTCAGAATTAACCCTACCCCCACCAAGTTTCATCCCGATCCCTCCACTCAAAGCATTTTTCAGGATTTTAGGTTTCCCCAACCACCCCCCAATGTCACCGGATCCGATCGGGATTTAAAATAAGAGCTCTGAGACACAATATGCTTCTAATTATCAAATTTCATAAAAAACCGATCGCCTGTTCCTAAGTTAAACATATATCATATTTTCTAATTTTTCCGAATTAACCGTCCCCCACTCGTCCCCCAGATGGCCGAATTGGGGAAAAGACCATTTATAAGTTAATTTGGTCTGGTCCCTGATACACGTGCCAAAATTCATGTCCTAGCTTATCAGGAAGTGCCTACACTAGCAAAACATGGACCGACTGACAGGCCGACAGATAGATAGACCGAAAGAATTCGCGATCGCTATATGTCACTTGGTAAATACCTCATTCGGACAAAATTGTCAAAAGCAGATGATGTGGGTGCCCCCCCCCCCCAACTACCCCAAAGAGAGCGGACCCGTTCCGTTTATGTCAATCATGTATCTAGGACTTGTGTTTATTTTTCCCACCAAGTTTCATCCCGATCCCTCCACTCTAAGTATTTTCCAAGATTTTAGGTTTCCCCCTCCCAACTCCCCCAAGTGTCACCAGATCCGTTCGGGATTTAAAATAAGAGCTCTGAGACATGATATTATTCTAAATATCAAATTTCACTGAGATCTGATCTCCCGTTTGTAAGTTAAAAACACCTCATATTTTTTTAATTTTTCAGAATTACCCCCCCCCCCCCTCCCCTAACTATCCCCAAGAGAGTGGATCCGTTCCGGTTATGTCAATCATGTATCTAGGACTTGTGTTTATTTTTTACACCAAGTTTCATCCCGATCCCTCACTCTAAGTGTTTTTCAAGATTTTAGGTTTCCCCCTCCCAAATCCCCCCCCAATGTCACCAGATCCGGTAGGCATTTGAAATAACAGCTCTGAGACACAATATCCTTCCAAATATCAAATTTCACTAAGATCTGATCAACCGTTCGTAAGTTAAAAATACTTCAATTTTCTATTTTTTCCGAATTAACGGGCCCCCCAATCCCCTCTCCAGATGGTCAAATCGGGAAACCGGCTATTTCTAATTTAATCTGGTCCAGACCCTGATACGCCTGCCAAATTTCACCGTCCTAGCTTACCTGGAAGTGCCAAAAGTAGCAAAACCGGGACCGATAGATAGACAGACAGACAAACCGACAGAATTTGCGATTGCTCTATGTCACTTGTCACTGTGTCACAATACCAAGTGAAATAAAAATGACAACTAGTCTAGTGTATATATCACTCTGAACTACATACCATTTCAACAAAATTCTAATTTTTTAACAATAACGAAATTTCTTTATGTGTCAATTTCTATATATTGCCATTTCAGGGTCGCTTCCTTTCTAACTTACTCCCCCGAGTGTCGGGTAGCGGTGTCAATTCACAATAATACAGGAATACACAAAGGTTTTTAAACTCCAGAGGAAAAATATTTGCTATTTTGCAGTATTTCAAATAAAAATACAAAATTACCCTTCTTCCATAGAAACCCCCTCCCTTTCCCCGAAAAAAGATTTTTTCAAGATCTAGAGGTTCAAAGAAGTCTGGGGGGACAGTCTCCTCGCAAATTATGTCACTGATGCCTGCATATAGCCTTTGTTAAGAAAGAAATTTAGACTCATTTTGACAATTTTCACTGTATTTTTTTAAATTAGCCTTAATCTTACTAACAGCCAATGGTGTAGCTAGGGGTAATGGGAATATATCTCTCGGTCAAAGCCTCTGAGAGGCAGGTAAATGAAGTTTTCCTCGTCATACTACGATTTCACATGTATTTTAGTAATGATTTGAGGGAGGAGGCATTAAAATCGACCCAAGCATTGTAGTTGTGTCCCTGTGTCCCCCCTGTGAATATCTATATCTATCTATCTATCTATATATATAAAAATAAGTTGTCTGTCTGTCTGTGGATCAGGTGACGTCATGTTTCTGTGTCGGCTGACGTCATGAAGTTAGTTGTCGTCATTTTTGCTATGACGGTGACGTCATTAAAGATATTTAAGACATATATGTTCACGTAGAAATCTATTAATGTTTAAGTTTAAAATGACTGATGAACTTACAATGGCAAAAGCCGATGAAGATGCTCAAAGAGTCTATGCCAAAAAACTTGCTGCTGATAGAGAAAGTCAGAAAAGAAAGCGTGCCGAGGAATTAAAAGAACAGCAAGGAAACAGGCTTGAGGCTAAAGAACGCAAAACCGCGCAGTTAGATGAAGATCCACCTGGACAGCGAGAGTCAAAACATATCAAAACTGAAAATGATAGCGATGATGATTGGGTTTGGGATTTTGACTTGGATAAGGTCATCAATGCCTACCAGATTTTAGTTAAAAAACAAAGGTTCGGCGATATGTATTTCATAGTGAAGCTGAAAAATAAAGAAGAAAAAGAAAACTGAAAAAAGAAAAAATGTAAAAAACTAAAAAATACTAAAAAGAAAAAACACTCAAAGAGAAATTACAGACCGGGACAGAGGGAATATAAATAACGACCGGGACACTCAAAGAGAAATTACAGACTGGGATACCGGGACACAAATGACGACCGGGACACAGGGAATATAAATGACGACCAGGACACAGGTATTTAAGAATATCGTTCAAAGACAAATTTTTAATTGTAAGAAGACCGTTGAAAGAGAAATTTCTAATTGTAAAATGACTGAAGAACCTACAATGGCAACGGTACCACCATCGAAGTAGATAACCAGTGGGTTGTTCCATATTCCCCATTAGTGCGAAACGTCAACCCCAAGTCAAATTCGTGCATTGTTTGGCATCATTTTAACAACTTGCTCTCCATCAGCTCCTACAGAGTTATGGGAAAAATATAAGTCAAAAATGTCCGAAGATATACTCCATCGAAAACAGTTAGAGACGTCAGATATGACTTTTGATTTTACATCAGAAATTTATAACTACACTTTAGTTATTATAGAAGATTTGTGCGTACGTATGGCAAACAAACCTCTTCAGGATTTGGGAATGCCTTCACCTAACCGTATCGCTGCTGTTTCGACATGTGTAGAATTGGATCGTGAAAAAAGTTACAGTACGAATGATCTATTGTCGTATGTACAAAATAACATTTCCAAGTTAACGTCGGAACAAAAAGACATTTATGATACGATAGACTCAATTTCAGGACGTATACAACTACCTGCTGATTTCTGTAATTTAGTGACGTCCAAAAATGAATTGATTGAAAAAGTATTTCCGAATATTCTAAAAAATTATAATAATAATAAATGGCTAAGTGAAAGAGCGATTCTCGCACCCAAAAATATAGACGTCCACGAAATCAACAATATTGTTTTGACCAAGATTCGAGACCAGGCAGTCCTTTACAAGTCAGTCGACACAGTTTTGGAACCAAATGAAGCGGTTAATTATCCATCTGAATTTTTAAATTCCATAGATCTTTCAGGGTTTCCACCACACGTGCTACAACTAAAAATAGGCGTACCAATAATGCTTTTAAGAAATATCAACCCACCAAAGCTTTGCAATGGCACGCGACTTGCCGTAAAAAAAACAATGGAAAACCTAATAGAGGCCACAATCTTGACAGGGCCTTTTGAGGGTGAGGCTGTTCTTATTCCTCGCATTCCCATGATTCCAACGGATCTGCCTTTTCAATTTAAAAGATTGCAATTCCCAATTCGATTAGCATTTGCAATCACCATTAACAAAGCTCAAGGTCAATCATTAGAAAAATGTGGTATAGATCTTAATACTGATTGTTTTTCCCATGGACAATTGTACGTTGCATGTTCGAGGGTCGGTAAACCTGACAATCTATTTATATGCAGCGACAATTGGACAGCGAAAAATGTTGTATATTCGCAAGTTTTACGCAGTTAATTTGTATTGTATCTATCTATCTATCTATCTATATAAAAACGAGTTGTGTGTATGCATGTTTGTTTGTAAAAAGAGCGTTTGCATATGACGTCATTATTAGTACATACGGCTTTGTATATGCACAGACAATGGGAAAGCCAAGAATGTTGTATATTCGCAATTTTTACGTAGTTTAACTCCTGCAGACGAAATGAATGCTTGCCTGAAAAATTCTAATTTATGGGCACACGTAAAAATATTAAAATTAACTACAAATATGCGTGTCCGATTGCAAAACGATGACTCTGGTCAAACATTTTCAGATCAATTGCTGGCAATTGGAAACGGAAAGCTCCCAGTAGTGGGAAAGCCAAAAATGTTGTATATTCGCAATTTTTACGTAGTTTGAAACACATATATAAATCTATCTATATTCACAGGTGGGACACAGGGACACAACTACAATGGCGCGTAACTAATATGGCGCGTAACGACTTACGCGCGCGGGGGGGCTTGGGGGGCGCGAAGCGCCCCACCCAACAAGAGCTAAGAGCTCATATGGCACTTGTGACGAGGTCGGAAGAGCCGAGAGCTCATATGGTACGAGCTCGGAAAAGCCAAGAGCCAAGAGCTCATGCTTCCTTCTCAAACATGTTTCCTTCTTAAATCGTAAGTTAAAAATACCTAATTTTTATAATCTTTCAGAATTAACCCTCGCCCCCACTCCCCCAAAGAGAGCGGATCCACCCTTCCAACTCCCCCGAATGTCACAGGATCTGGTCGGAATTTGAAATTAGAACTTTATAGCACAAGATCCTTCTAAATATCAAATTTCATTAAGATCTGGTTACCCTTTCGTAAGTTACAAATACCTCAATTTTCAAAATTACCTCCCCCTCCCAATTCCACTAAAGAGAGCAGATCCGGTCCAGTTATGTCAGTCACGTATCTTAGACAGGTTTCTATTCTTCCCATCCAGTTTCATCCTGATCTTACCGCTTTAAGTATTTTCTAAGATTTCCGGTCCCCCCCCAACTGCCCCCCCCCTAATTACGTTTGATCCGGTTGAGATTTAAAATAAGATATCGGAGTTACGAGGTCCTTCTAAATATGAAGTTTCATGAAGATCCGATCACTCCTTCGTAAGTTAAAAATACGTTATTTTTCTTATTTTTCAGAATTACCCCCTCCCCCCGCAATTGAGCGGATCCGTTCCAATTATGTAAATTACGTATGCAAGACTTTTGCTTATTTTTCCAACCAAGTTTCATCCCAATCCCTCCAATCTAAGCGTTTACCATCATTTTAGGTCTCCCCACCCCAAACTTCCCCCAATGTCACCAGATCCGGTCAGGATTTAAAATAAGAGCTTTGAGCCACGATATCCTTCTAAAAATCAAATTTCATGGAGATCCAATCACCCGTTCGTAAATTAAAAATACCTCATTTTTTCTAATTTTTCAGAATTAACCCCCCCCCCCAACTGCCCAAAAGAGAGCGGATCCGTTCCGTTTATGTCAATCATCTATCTAGGACTTGTGTTTATTTTTCCCACCATGTTTCATCCCGATCCCTCCACTCTAAGTGTTTTCCAAGTTTTAGGTTTCCCCCTCCCAACTCCCCGCCCCCATCACCAGATCCGGTCGGGATTTAAAATAAGAGCTCTAAGACACGATATCCTTCTAAACATCAAATTTCATTGAGATCCGATCACCCGTTCGTAAGTTGAAAATACCTCAGCTAGTATCTATATATATAAAAATAAGTTGTCTGTGGATCTGTGGATCTGTGGATCAGGTGACGATCCACAAAAAAGGTAAAAAACTAAAAACTAAAAAAAAAACTGAAAAACTAAAAAAAAGGCAAAAACTACAAAAAAACTAAAAACTAATAAAAAAAATAAAAAAGCTAAAAAACTAAAAAAACTAAAAAAACTAAAAAACTAAAAAAACTAAAAACTAAAAAAAAACTTAAAAAAAGGAAAAAACTGAAAAATAGAAGAGAAAAAGAAAACTAATAAAATTAAGAATAAAATAAAAAAAATAAAAAAGATAAAAACTAAAAAAAAAAAGTAAAAAGAAAAAACGAAAAAAAACTAAAAAAGCTAAAAAAAAGGTAAAAACCAATAAAAAACTAAAAAGAAAAAAAGGAAAAAAAAACTAAAAAAACTAAAAACTAAAAAAAACTAAAAAAACTAAAAAAACTAAAAAACTAAAAAAACTAAAAACTAAAAAAAAAACTTAAAAAAAGGAAAAAACTGAAAAATAGAAGAGAAAAAGAAAACTAATAAAATTAAGAATAAAATAAAAAAAATAAAAAAGATAAAAACTAAAAAAAAAGTAAAAAGAAAAAACGAAAAAAACTAAAAAAGCTAAAAAAAAGGTAAAAACCAATAAAAAACTAAAAAGAAAAAAAGGAAAAAAACTAAAAAAAACTAAAAACTTAAAAAAAAACTTAAAAAAAAGGAAAAAACTGAAAAATAGAAGAGAAAAAGAAAACTAATAAAATTAAGAATAAAAATAAAAAAAATAAAAAAGATAAAAACTAAAAAAAAGTAAAAAGAAAAAACGAAAAAAACTAAAAAAGCTAAAAAAAAGGTAAAAACCAATAAAAAACTAAAAAGAAAAAAAGGAAAAAAACTAAAAAAAATTTTCATCTAAAAAACTAAAAAAAAATAAAAAAGGTAAAAACTAAAAGAACTAAAAAAGAAAAAAAACTAAAAAAAGGAAAAAAACTGAAAAATAAAGAAGAAAAAGAAAACTAAAAAAATATAAATAAAAATAAAAAACTAAAAAGATAAAAACTTCAAAAAAAAACTAAAAAGAAAAAAGAAAAAAACTAAAAAACCTAAAAAAAGGTCAAAACCAATAAAAAAAACTAAAAGGGGAACACTGGGACACAAATGACGACCGGAATACTGGGAATATAAATGACGACCGGGACACAGGGAATGTTCAATTAGCAATCACCATCAACAAATCTCAAGGGCAATCATTAGAATCATGAGGTATAGATCTGAATATAGATTGTTTTTCCCATGGACAATTATATGTTGCATGTTCAAGAGTCGGTAAACCTGACAATCTAAATAAATGACGACACTCAAAGAGAAAGCGACCGGGACAAAAGGAATGTTCGATTAGCAATCAACAAAGCACCGGGACACAGGGAGTATAAATGACGACGACCGGGACACAGGGTATATATATATATATATATATATATATATATATATATATATATATATATATATATATATATATATATATATATATCTATCTATCTATATTCACAGGTGGGACATAGGGACACAACTACAATGGCGCGTAACTAATATGGCGCGTAATGACTTACGCGCGCGGGGGGGGCTTGGAGGGAGGCGCAAAGCGCCCCCACCAACTAGGTGTTGTATATATATAACAGCTAGCTATAACCCACCAACAGCTAGTATATATATATAAATAAGTTTTCTGTGTGTGTGTCGAGTGACTTCATGTTTGTGTGTCGACTGACGTCATGAAGTTAGTTGTCGTCATGTTTGTTATGACGATGACGTCATTAAAGGTAGTCAGTTGTCGTCATGTATTTTACGACGATGACGTCATTAAAGGTATTTAAAACATTCGTTCACGGAAAAATGTTTAACTGTAAAACGACTGATGAACCTACAATGGCAACAGCCGAGGAAGCTGCTCAAAGAGTCTATGCCAAAAAACCTGCTGCTGATAGAGAAAGTAAGAAAAGAATGCGTGCCGAGGAAGAGGAACCAACAGAGCAACGCGAAACCAGACTGCTGCTAAAAGAGAAAGTGAAAAAAGAAGGCGTGCCGAGGAACTACCAGAGCAACGCGAAACCAGACTTGCTGCTAAAAGAGAAAGTGAAAAAAGAAGGCGTGCCGAGGAACTACCAGAGCACCATGAAACCAGACTTGCTGCTAAAAGAGAAAGTGAAACAATAAGGCGTCCCGAGGAATCACAAGAACAGCAAGAAAACAGGCTTGCTGCTGAAAGAGAAAGTAAGAAAAGAAAGCGTGCCGAGGAATCACAAGAGCAACCTGAAAATTATCGCCTGGCATTCAGGTACAGCCCAGTCGATGATTATAGCTTGAGTAGATGTGTTCAAATCGGGACTATGTCTAAAATTTGTCACTATTGCAAGGCCTTGAAATTCAATGGTGAAACAATGGTAATGTGTTGCGCCTCAGGAAAAGTTAAACTCCCTCTATTGGCTGCACCACCTGAGCCATTGAAGACTTTGCTTACTGGAACTACGTCAGAATCTAAGCGTTTTTATCACAGATCAAAAATATAACTCATGTTTCCAAATGACGTCATTTGGTGCCTAAATCGAAAATCCAGATCAATTTATGTCTACTTTCAAAGTAAAAGGGCAAATTTATCATAGAGCAGGGTCTCTTCTACCATTCTCAGGCGAGAATCACAAATTTTTACAATTGTACTTCATCAGTGATAGAAATTCTGAATTGAATGCACGTTGCGAAATTTCTCCCAACGTTGAAAGGACAATCGTTTCCCAATTGCAACATCTTTTCCGCGAAAATAATAATTTAGTGCGTCGGTCCAAAACAGCCATCGATTTGATGCCTACTGATACGCATAAAATTGTTATTTCCGCTGACAAAACGCCTCCTGGCCAGCACGTGCGTAGATACAATGCTCCAACTATCGACGAAGTGGTAATCGTTATGGTCGGTGATCAGTTTTTACATCGAAATATTGTTCTTCATAAGCGAAACGCTCAGTTGGTAAGAATTGCTGAAACTCATCGATGCTACGATGCCCTATAATATCCTATCATTTTTTGGGATGGAGCCGACGGCTATCACTTTAATATTAAATTGATGAATCCAGCCACTAACAAAGAAATGAATAATAAATGCAGTGCAATGCATTATTATTCCTATAAACTAATAATTCGGCAGGATGAAGACAATTATATTTTAAAATGCCGTGAATTGTTTCACCAATTTGTCGTTGATATGTATGCAAAAATTGAATCAGAACGTTTGCTATATATCCGTCTGAATCAGACCAAGCTCCGCTCTGAACAATACATTCATTTGCGAGATGCAGTTGTAAATGACGGTAATACCACAAACGTTGAAAGATTAACGATTTTACCTTCTTCATATGCTGGCTGTCCCCGTCATATGCATGAATATGCTCAAGACGCTATTGCGTATGTTCGTCTCTATGATCATCCAGATTTATTTATTACATTTACATGTAATTAATCTTGGGAAGAGATACAGCAGCTTTTACTTCAAGGACAATCGGCGGTTCATAGACATGACATTACGGCCCGTGTCTTCCGGCAAAAGTTGAAATCACTGATAAACTACATAGTAAAACTTGAAGTGTTTGGGTCAGTGCGATGCTGGATGTACTCAGTGGAATGGCAAAAACGAGGTTTGCCACACGCACATATACTAATCTGGCTACATTATAAAATTACTTCTAACGAAATTGATGATGTGATTTCCGCTGAAATACCTGATGAAAATGTCGATAAGGGGTTATATGATATTGTTGTAAAAAATATGATACATGGACCTTGCGGTGCACTGAACGAAAATTCACCATGCATGGCCAAAGGAAGGTGCACAAAGCAATATCCTCGACTTTTACTATCCAACACAATTACTGGCAATGATGGTTACCCACAATATAGAAGAAGATCTACTGAAGATGGCGGTAAAACAGCAATAATAAAGAAGCGTAACGGTACCACCATCGAAGTAGATAACCAGTGGGTTGTTCCATGTTCCCCATTATTATCAAAAACATTTAATGCACATATAAACGTTGAATACTGTAAATCCGTAAAGGCAATCAAATACATGTGTAAATACGTCAACAAAGGCAGTGACATGGCAGTTTTTGGCTTGCAGTCCAAAATCAAAGATATCGACGAAATCGTAAAATATCAGGCTGGAAGATACATAAGCAGTAATGAAGCTGTTTGGCGACTTCTATCATTTCCGAAACATGAACGTAGTCCAACTGTTGTTCACTTAGCGGTACATTTACAGAATGGTCAACGTGTTTATTTCTTGGAATCCAAGGTGCAACAAAGAGCCCTGAATCCACCGGATACAAAGTTAACTGCTTTCTTTTCGCTATGCAAAAAT